>NW_027118657.1:0-54786 GCF_036417845.1 Apteryx mantelli | reverse complement strand
TGCCGCCATCTTGGGGCCTTGCGTGGCAGTGGCTATCTTGGGGCCTTGGCATGGGGGCTGCCATCTTGGGTTGTTGGCGGGGGGGGTGGCCATCTGGGGTCTTGGTGTGGGGCTGCCATCTGGGGCTTTGGTGTGAGGGTGGCCAACTTAGGGCCTTGGTGTGGGGGGGGTGGCCAGGGCCTTGGTGTGGGGGCCGCCATCTTGGGGCCTTGGCATGGCGGTGGCCATCTTGGGACCTTGGCATGGGGGCGGCCATCTTGGGGTCTTGGCGTGGGGGTGGCCATCTTGGGGCCTTGGAGGGAGGGTGGCCATCTTGGGCTTGGTGGGAGGGTGTCTACCTTGGGCTTGGCGTTGAGGGTGGCCATCTCAGGCTTGGTGGGCAGGTGGCCATTTTAGCAGCACAGGATGGGGGAAGCGGGGCGGTGGAGGGGGCAGAGCGGAGCGGTGAGGCCCGCCTTGCGCCTGAGCCGCCCCCCCCGCCCCCCTTGCGCCCACAGCAGCCGCTGGCGGTGCGGGCCGGCGAGGAGGTGGCGGTGGCCTTCTGGCGCTGCACCAACGACAAGAAGGTGTGGTACGAGTGGGCGGTGACGGCGCCCGTCTGCTCCGCCCTGCACAACCCCACCGGCCGCTCCTACACCATCGGCCTCTGACACCCCCGCTGCCGCGCGGCCCCGCAATAAAGCTCTCGCACCCGGCCTTGGCGTCACCGCGGCCATCTTGGGGGCTGGGGGGGAGGAGGGGGACGCTGTCATGGCGGTCGAGGCGGGGGGGTTGGCTGTGATGGAGGCCATCTTTTTCCCTGCCCCCCTCCCTGCAACGTGCCTGCACCCCTAGGGGCTGGCGGCAGCCATCTTGGCTGGGTAAAGCAGTGGGGGAGAGTGAGGGCGGCCATCTTAGCGCAGGCTGCGCTGGGCCCGCCGGTGAGCAGGCCGCGTTGCCATAGCAACACTCCCCCCTCCCGCTCCCGGGGGTAGAGGTCACGGGATGACGTTGTTTCCCCGCCCTCCCTGCCGCTGCGGCGAATCGGTGCTTGGAGCCGCGGCGGTCAGAGCCAATCAGCGGTGGGTTGCCCCGCGCCAATCAGGCGGGCCCTGGGGATGCTTGGGTCCGCCTCTTCCTCGGGCAGCCAATCAGGGCTCTCTGCTCCGCGCTGCTTTCCCACACCCGCCCTTCCCTCCACCGCTGCGCGGAAGGGACCGGGACGTCCGCCTCCTTGCCGCGCCTCGGCAATGGGCGCGAGCCGCCCCGCCCCCTCCCGGCGCGCCGCACCCAATCGGCGCCGGCGCCGCCCGTCAACACGCCGCCCCTCGTTCCCCCCCCCCCCCCCCGCACACAGACTCCCTCCCTCGCCGCCGCGCGGGCTCCGGCCAATAGGAACGGCGGCGCCGCGGCCAATGGGCGGGCGGCGGGGGCGGGGCGCGGCGCGGCGCCTGCGCGGCGGCGGGGCACTGGGGGGGGGAAGGTTCTGGAGGCCGCCGCCATCTTAGCGCCGCGTCCGGCCGCCGCCGCCGCCGCCGCCGCTGCCGCCGCGAGCCGAGGAGGGCGGGTGAGCGCCAGGCCGGGAGGGGGACGTCACGGGCCCGGTGATGACGTCAGCGCCGCCCGGAGGGGGGGGCGCGGCGGGCGCGCGAGGGAAGGAGGGGGGGGGAGCGCCGCGAGCTGAAGGATGGGGGGGGGGGAAGGGAGGCGTAGTGCGCCTGCGCGGGGCTGCGCCTCCGCCGCGGCCACCCCGGGGCGGGGCCGCGACGCGCGGGGGCGGGCCGCGCGGGGAAGGGGCGGGGCCAGGGCGCAGCCGGGTCGCCGCCGGGGGAGGGGCCCGGCGGGGGGGGGGGGAGAGAGAGAGAGACCGGTCTTAGCGGGGGGGCGGGGCTTAGGCCGGCGGGGGCGGGGCCTCGGCGACAGGGTCAGCTGGCGGGCGGAGGCTCGCGGCGGGGGGGTGAGGGGCGGGGCTTCGCAATGGGGGGGCATCTGGGGCGGGGCTTGAGGTTGCCCCCCCCCACCCTTGCTTTGGGGTGAGGGGCTCTCGGCGTGGGGGGCGGGGCTATAGGGCAGGTGGGCGGGGCTTTGTTGGGGGGGGCCACGGGCGGGGACTGGGGGGTGCCCCTGCATTAGGGCGAGGGGGTTTTCATTGAGGGGGCGGGGCTATAGCGAAGGGGGTGGGGCTTGTAAGGGGCATGGGGCGGGGCTTGGGGTGCCCCTACTTGGGCGAGGGGGGGTTCTCGGTGTGGGGGGCGGGGCTATAGCAAAGGGGCGGGGCTTGGGTGCCCCTACTTTGGGGCGAGGGGGGTTCTTGGCGTGGGGGGCGGGGGCTATAGGGAAGGGGGCGGGGCTTGGGTGCCCCCCGCCTTGGGGTGAGGGGGTTCTCGGTGTGGGAGGCGGGCTATAGCAAAGGGGGCGGGGCTTGGGGTCCCCCCCCCACTGTGAGGGAAGGGGGGGCTGCTCCAGGGCAGGTTTCCGAGCGGGTGGAGGCTGCAAAAGGGTGGTGAGGGAGGGTTCGTTTTGGGGCGAATCGGGGCGTTTCTGAGCTCCGCCGGTGACCTCGTTTCCTTGCCCGCAGGAAGCGCCCGGGAGCCTCCGCCAGCGCCGGCCGTCGGGGGGGCGCCCCCACCGCGGGCCCAACATGGTGCCCGGGGGGCTCGAACCCGCTGCAGGACCCGGTGAGCGGGGCCGTGGGGGGGGGGGGGTGACATCACGCCAGGGGGGTGGTGACATCACACCGAGGGGGGGTGACATCAGCGCTGACGCGACCCCCCCCCCCCCCCCCGTGTCCGTCCGTCCCCCCTCGCCAGGCCCAGGCGGACGCCATGACGTCGGACGACTTCGACATCGTCATCGAGGCCATGCTGGAGGCGCCCTACAAGAAGGAGGAGGTGAGGGGGGGGCGGGGGAGGCGCCGCGCCGCCGGGGTTGTTTTGGGGTCGATCCGGCCGCTTTTGGGGCCAGCTCCCGAGGCTCGCGGGACCCTCGGAGAGGCCGGGTCGTCCTTGGGCGTTCGGGGTCGTTCCTAGGGATTTGGGGTCCCTTCGAAGCGTTTTGGAGTCCTTTTAGGAGAATTAAGGTCCCTTAGAAAGCACTTGGGTCAGCTTTAAGCGTACGCATCATTCTTAGGAATTTGGGGCTATTTTAAGTGTTTTTAGGGTCATTTCAGGAACATTGAGATCTTTTAGACGAGACTTGGATCATTTATAGGTGTTTGGGGTCATTCCTAGGGATTTGGGCCACTTTGAGGTTTTTTGGGGTCATTTCAGGAGCACTGAGGTCCCTTAAAGGGACTTGGATCATTTTTAGGTGTTTCAATTGTTCTTATGGATTTAGGATCACTTAAAGGATTTTTGGGGTTAGTTTAGGAGAACTGGGTCATTTAGAGGGAGTTTGGGTCATTTTTAGATGTTTTGGAGTTATTCTTAGGAATTGGGGGCCACTTCAAGTGTTTTGGGGTTATTTCAGGAGAATTGAGATTTTCAGAAGAGACTTGGATTATCTTTAGGTGTTTGGGGTCATTCTTAGGGATTTGGGGACACTTCGAGTTTTTTTGGGGTCATTTCAGGAGCACTGAGATCCTTTGGAAAGGACTTGGATCATCTTTAGGTGTTTGGGTTTGTTCTTAGGGATTTGTCACCATTTTAAGCGTTTTTGGGTTATTTCAAAAGCATTGAGATTTTTTAGAAGAGTTTTGCATCATTTTCAAGTGCTTGGGTCATTTCTGTGGTTTTGGGATCACTTAAAGGATTTTGGTGGTTAGTTCAGGAGATCCGGGGCCATTTAGAGGGAGTTTGGGTCATTTTTAGGCGCTTGGGGATTATTCTTAGGAATCGGTGGCCACTTCAAGGATTTTTGGGGTCGTTTTAGGAGAATTGATGTCCCTTAGAAAGGACTTGGATCGTTTTTAGGTGTTTGGGGTCATTCCTAGGGATTTGGGGCCACTTTGAGATTTTTTGAGGTCATTTCAGGATTATTGAGGTCCCTTAGAAAGGACTTGGATCATTTTTAAGCATTTCGGTCATTCTTGTGGATTTGGGGCTGTTTTGAGGGTTTTGGAGGTTATTTCAGGAACGTTAAAGTTCTTCAGAGGAGACTTGAATCATCTTCAAGTGTTTGGGTTGTTTCTATGGTTTTGGGGTCACTTAAAGAGTTTTGGGTGTTATTTCAAGAGAATTGGGGTTGTTTAGAGAGAGTTTGGGTCATTTTTAGGTGTTTGGGGTCATTCTTAGGGATTCGGGGCTATTTTGAGGGTTTTGGGGGTCATTTCAGGAGCATTGAGATCTTTTGGAAGAGACTTGGATCATCTTCAAGTGTTTCAATTATTCCCGTGGATTTGGGATCACTTAAAGGATTTTTGGGGTTAGTTCAGGAGAACCGGGGCCGTTTAGAGGGAGTTTGGGTCATTTTTAGATGTTTTGGAGTTATTCTTAGGAATTGAGGGCTATTTCAAGGGTTTTGGGGTTATTTCAGGAGAACTGAGATGTTTTAGAAGGGCCTTGGATCATTTTTAGGTGTTTTGGGGTCATTCCTATGAATTTGGAGCTGCTTTAAGGATTTTGGGGTCATTTCAGGAGAATTGAGGTCTTTTACGAAGACTTTGCGTCGTTTTTAGGCGTTTGGGGCCATTTTGAGGGGTTTTGGGGGTCGTTTCAGGAGGATCGAGGTCCGTTGGAAGAGACTCGGATCGTCTCGAAGCGTTGGGGTTATTCTTAGGGATTTGGGGGCGGTTCAAGGTTTTTTGGGGTCATTTCAGCAGCATTGAGGTTCCTTGGAGAGAATTTATATCATTTTCAAACCATTTGGTTATTTTTAGGAGTTTGGGGCTATTTCGAGGGTTTTTGGGGTTATTTTAGGCGCATTATGATTATTTAAAGCAACATTGAAGCGTATTTAGGAGTTTTGGGTTCGTTCTTAGGAATTTAAAATCATATAAAAAGATTTTTGTGGCAATTTGGCTAATTCTGGGTTTCTTAAAGCACCCGGCGGGGGGGGGGGGGGTGCCCTGACCGATTTGGGCTCAATTTGAGCAGTTTTGGGTCCCCTAAAGCGCCTCGGGGGTTGCCAAAAGTGGGGGGGGGGGTCCGCGGGCATTTTGGGGGGGGGGGGATTTGGGCCGGTTTTGGGGTCACTTTGGGGGATTTGGGGTCACTTTGGGGGGGGGGAGGACGGGGCACCCTGAGGGATTTGGGGGCGATTCGGGGGAGATTGGGGTCGGGTTTGGGGTCACCCTCGGGTTGGGGGGGGGGACACGGGGGGGACGATTTAAGGTTACCCTTAATGGTGTCGCCCTTAGGGGTCGGGGGAGGCGTTTTGGGGGCGTCCGAAGGCGTTTCGGGGGTTTCCGGAGGAATCCGGCCTCCCCTAGAGGAATTTTGGGGCCGTTTGGGGAGATTTTGGGGTCCCCGGCACGCGGCTCTCACCTCTCCGTTCCTGTCCCCCCCCCCGTCCAGGCGCAGCCCGGCCCCTCCAAGGTGCCGACCGAGGCCCCCGCGGCGCAGGTGAGGTCGTGGGGGCGGTTTTGGGGCGCGGGGAGGCGGTTTTGGGGCGCGGGGGGGCGGTTTTGGGGGTGCCGGGGGGGGGATCTCACCCCTGTTCCCCCCCCCCCCCCCCCGCAGCAGCCGGCGGAGGAGCAGAACAAGGAGGCCAAGAAGGAGAGCGGGAGCAGCAGCGGGAGCAGGTCAGCGCCGCGGCGCGGTTTTGGGGGCGATTCCCGCGATTTCCGGGCGACTCACGCAGCTTTGGGGGCGATTCCCACGATTTCGGGATGATTCCCACGATTTTGGGGGCAATTCCCACGATTTTGGGGCGATTCCCATGATTTCCGGGCGACTCACGTAGCTTTGGGGGTGATTCCCATGATTTTGGGGGCGATTCCCACAATTTTGGGGTGATTCCCATGATTTCCAGGCGACTCACGTAACTTTGGGGGTGATTCCTGCAATTTTGGGGCAATTCTCACGATTTCGGGACAATTCCCATGATTTTGGGGGTGATTCCCACAATTTCAGGGATGATTCCCATGATTTTGGGGTGATTCCCACGATTTTGGGATGATTCCCGTGATTTTGGGGCGATTCCCATGATTTCTGAGCGACTCACGCAGCTTTGGGGGTGATTCCCGTGATTTTGGGGGTGATTCCCACGATTTCAGGATGATTCCCATGATTTCGGGGTGATTCCCGCAATTTCCGGGCGACTCACGCAGCTTTGGGGGCAATTCAGGCGATTTTGGGGGCGATTCCTATGATTTTGGGGGCAATTCCCACGATTTTGGGGCGATTCCTGCAATTTGGGGGTGATTCCCACAGCTTTGGGGGCGGTTCCCACGATTTTGGGGGCGGTTCCCACAATTTCTGGGCGATTCCCATGATTTCGGGGCAATTCCCGCAATTTGGGGGTGATTCCCGCAGCTTCGGGGACGATTCAGGCGATTTTGGGGGCGATTCCCACGATTTGGGGGGGCAATTTGGGGCAACGGGGGGTATTAAGGGCGTCGGGGGGCAACAACGAGGGGCTTTGGGGCCAAAACGGGGGCGACAACGGTGTCGGGAGCGTTTCGGGGAGGAATTACGGGATTTTCACGAAAACAATAAAGGAGGTTTTTAAGGCTATTAAGGGGATTTGGGGAATAATAAGGATTTTAGCGGGAATTAAGGATTTGGGGGGGGGGAATTAAAGGTTTTTGGGAGCCGGGCGCGATTCTGGGGGACGAGGGGAGGTTTTTTGGCGAAGCGACGAGGGGGATTTTGGGGGGAAATTGGGGGTTTTGGGGGGAAATTGGGGGTTTTGGGGGGAAAATTGGGGGTTTTGGGGGGCGACGGGGGATTTTGCCGACGGAAAAATGGGGGGATTTGGGTGTTTTTTCGTTCTTTTAAGGGCCGTGGAGGCTCGTGGGAGTTTGGGGGGGGAAATTTGGGGCGAATCAGGGCCGTTTTGGGGGTCGCCGGCGCTGAACCTCGTCTCCGGTGGCGCCGGCAGCAGCAGGAAGAAGAGGAGCCGGAGCCGGAGCCGGAGCCGTGACCACAGACACAGGTAGGGTGACGCCGAGGGTCTCACGGTGACACCGGGGGTCTCGCGGTGACACCAAAGGTCTCGTGGTGACACCGAGGGTCTCGTGGTGACGCCGGGGGTCTCGTGGTGACACCGGGGGTCTCGCGGTGACACCGAGGGTCTCGCAGTGACGCTGAGGGTCTCGCGGTGACACCAAAGGTCTCCTGGTGACACCGAGGGTCTCCTGGTGACGCCGGGGGTCTCGCGGTGACACCGAGGGTCTCGCAGTGACGCTGAGGGTCTCGCGGTGACACCAGGGGTCTCGCGGTGACATCAAAGGTCTCATGGTGACACTGAGGGTCTCCTGGCGATGCCGGGGGTCTTATGGTGACGTCAAGAGTCCCGTGGTGATGCCGAGGGTCCCATGGTGACATCAAGCCTCCCGTGGTGACACCGGAGGTCCCATAGTGATGCCGAGGGTCCCATGGTGACATCAAGACTCCCGTGGTGACGCTGGGGGTCCCATAGTGACGCTGGGGGTCTCACGGTGACACCGAGGGTCCCATGGTGATGCCCAGGGTCCCGCGGTGACACTGGGGGTCTCACAGTGACGTTAAGGGTCCCATGGTGACATCAAGACTCCTGCGGTGACACCAAGGGTCTCATGGTGATGCTGAAGGTCCCATGGTGACATCAAGGCTCCCGTGGTGACGCCGGAGGTCCCATAGTGATGCTGAGGGTCCCATGGTGACATCAACAGTCCTATGGTGACACCAAGGGTCTTGTGGTGATGCCAGGGGTCCCACAGTGACATCAAGGCTCCCGTGGTGACACCGGAGGTCCCATAGTGATGCCGAGGGTCCCATGGTGACATCAAGACTCCTGTGGTGACGCTGGGGGTCTCACAGTGACACCGAGGGTCCCATGGTGATGCCCAGGGTCCCGCGGTGACACTGGGGGTCTCACAGTGACGTCAAGGGTCCTGTGGCGATGCCAAGGGTCCCATGGTGACATCAAGACTCCTGCGGTGACACCAAAAGTCCCATGATGACACCAAGGGTCTCATGGTGATGCTGGGGGTCTCATGGTGACACCAAGGTTCCCGCGGTGACACCAAGGGTCCCACAGTGACGCCAGGGGTCCCATGGTGACATCAACGGTCCCATGGTAACACCAAGGGTCCCATGGTGACACCAAGGCTCCCGCAGTGACACCAGGGGTCTCAGGGTGACATCAATGGTCCCATGGTGACACCAAGGCTCCTGCGGTGACGCCAGGGGTCTCATGGTGACACCAGGGGTCTCATGGTGACATCAATGGTCCCACAGTGACACCAAGGGTCCCATGGTGACTCTGGGGGTCTCACGGTGACACCAAGGATCCCGCGGTGACACCAAGGGTCCCACGGTGACATCAACAGTCCCATGGTGACACCAAAGGTCCCGCGGTGACACCGGGGGTCTCACGGTGACGCCAAAGAGTCCCGCGGTGACGCCGTTTCCCCTCCCGCAAGCCGGAGCCGGGACCGGGATAGGGACCGTCGCCGCCGGAGCCGCAGCCGGGATCGCCGGAGCCGCCACCGCAGCCGGAGCCGGGAACGCCGGCGGGGCAGCCGCTCCCGCAGCCGGGAACGCCGGCGGGAGGAGAGAGCCCGGTACCGCGTCCGCTCCCTTTTCCGCGTTTTATCCCCTTTTTTTTTGTTGTTGTTGTTTTTATGGCGTCGCCGCGTTTTCCGCGGCGTTTTCCGGGGCGGATCCGGCTCTTTTCCGGGGCCGCCCCGACCGCCGTCTCCTCCCCGCCAGGCGCCGCTTCGGCCACAGCAAGAGCCCGCTCTACCGGGAGAAGAGCCCCGTGCGGTGAGTCCCGGGTTTCTTCGGAGAAGGGTGGGAAGGGGACACCGGAGAAAGGGGGGAGGTGACGCGGAGGTGACGCGTCCGCCTGTGTCCCCGTGTCCGTCCGTCTTTCCGCCGCCGCCAGGGAGCCGCTGGGCAGCCTCAGCCCCGAGGAGCGCGACGCCCGCACCGTCTTCTGCATGCAGCTGGCCGCCCGCATCCGTCCCCGCGACCTCGAGGACTTCTTCTCCGCCGTGGGCAAGGTGAGGGGACCGCCGCGACGTCCCCGAGGTCGCCGGGATGTTCCCGAGGTTGCCGGGACGTTCCCGAGGCCACCGGGACGTTCCCGAGGCCACCGGGACGTTCCTGAGGCTGCTGGCACGTTCCCGAGGCCACCGGGACGTTCCTGAGGCCACTGGGACGTTCCTGAGGCTGCTGGCACGTTCCCGAGGCCACCGGGACGTTCCCGAGGCCACCAGGACGTTCCTGAGGCTGCTGGCACGTTCCCGAGGCCACCGGAGCATCTCTGAGGCCACCAGGGTGTTCCTGAGGCCACCGGGACACTCCCGAGGCCACCAGGACGTTCCCGAGGCCACCGGGGCATCCCCGAGGCCACCAGGGTGTTCCCGAGGCCACCAGCACGTTCCCAAGGACACCAGCACGTTCCCGAGGCTGCCGGGACGTTCCCAAGGACACTGGGAAGTTCCCGAGGCCACCAGGGTGTCCTCGAGGTCTCTGGGGTGTTCCTGAGGCCACCTGGGTGTTCCTGAGGTCTCTGGGGCATCCCCAAGGCCACCAGGACATTCCTAAGGACACCAGGACGTTCCCGAGGCCATCGGGGCATTCCCGAGGCCACCAGGGTGTCCTCGAGGCCACTAGGGCATCCCCGAGGCCACCAGGACGTTCCCAAGGACACCAGGATGTCCTTGAGGCTGCTGGGACATCCCTGAGGCCACCAGCGTGTTCTTGAGGCTGCCAGGACGTTCCTGAGGCCACCAGGGTGTCCTCGAGGTCTTTGGGGTGTTCCTGAGGCCACCGGGACGTTCCTGAGGCCACCAGGGCATCCCCGAGGCCACCAGGACATTCCCAAGTCCACCGGGGTGTTCCTGAGGCCGCGGGGACGTTCCCGAGGCCGCCGGGACGTCCCTGAGGCCACCAGGGTGTTCCCGAGGCCACCAGGACGTTCCCGAGGCCACCGGAGCGTCCCCAAGGCCACCAGGACGTTCCCAAGGCCATCGGGGCATTCCCGAGGCCACCGGAGCGTCCCTGAGGCCACTGGGACGTTCCTGAGGCCACCAGGGCATCCCTGAGGCCACCAGGACGTTCCCAAGGACATCAGGACGTTCCTGAGGCCACCGGGGCCGTCGTTGGGCCACCGCTTGGCCTGGAGCCGCCTCCTGGTGCCTCCTCTGGGGCTCCTGTCCCGTTTCCGGGACCGGCGGCCACCTCGTGTCACCCTCGTGGTCTCCTCATACCTCCCTGAGGCGTCCGGTCACCTCCATGGGGCCACCGAGTGCTTCGTGTCCCCTCTCAGGGTCTCCTCGTCTTCTTCTTGGTGTCCCCAGCCACTTCGTGTCCCTCTCACGGCGTTTTGGGGTCACTTGGGCAGCTCGAGGTCCCATCACGGTCACCCTAGTTTGCTCCCCAGGGTCACCGTCACCTCTTTGGAGCCGTTGTCCCCTCCTGGGGCTCCCCGGCCACCTCGTGTCCCCCTCACCGTCCTCCATCCCTTCCCTGGGACCATTGGCCACCTCCCCGGGGCCACCAAGTGCCTCGAGTCCCTCCTGGTCGCCCCCTTCCAGGACTTGTGTCACCCTCATGGTCCTTGGTGTCTCCTGGTCGCTTGTTCCAGGACTTGTGTCACCCTCATGGTCCCCGGTGTCTCCTGGTCGCTTGTTCCAGGACTTGTGTCACCTTCATGGTCCCTGGTGTCTCCTGGTCGCCCCCTTCCAGGACTTGTGTCACCCTCATGGTCCCCGGTGTCTCCTGGTCGCTTGTTCCAGGACTTGTGTCACCCTCATGGTCCCCGGTGTCTCCTGGTCGCCCCGTTCCAGGACTTGTGTCACCCTCATGGTCCTTGGTGTCTCCTGGTCGCCCCCTTCCAGGACTTGTGTCACCCTCATGGTCCCCGGTGTCTCCTGGTCGCCCCCTTCCAGGACTTGTGTCACCCTCATGGTCCTTGGTGTCTCCTGGTCGCCCCCTTCCAGGACTTGTGTCACCCTCATGGTCCTTGGTGTCTCCTGGTCGCCCCCTTCCAGGACTTGTGTCACCTTCATGGTCCCCGGTGTCTCCTGGTCGCCCCCTTCCAGGACTTGTGTCACCCTCATGGTCCTTGGTGTCTCCTGGTCGCTTGTTCCAGGACTTGTGTCACCCTCATGGTCCTTGGTGTCTCCTGGTCGCTTGTTCCAGGACTTGTGTCACTCTCATGGTCCTTGGTGTCTCCTGGTCGCCCCCTTCCAGGACTTGTGTCACCCTCGTGGTCCTTGGTGTCTCCTGGTCGCCCCCTTCCAGGACTTGTGTCACCCTTGTGGTCCTTGGTGTCTCCTGGTCGCCCCCTTCCAGGACTCGTGTCACCCTCATGGTCCCTGGTGTCTCCTGGTCGCCCCTTCCAGGACTTGTGTCACCCTCATGGTCCTTGGTGTCTCCTGGTCGCCCCTTCCAGGACTTGTGTCACCCTCATGGTCCTTGGTGTCTCCTGGTCGCCCCCTTCCAGGACTTGTGTCACCCTCATGGTCCTTGGTGTCTCCTGGTCGCCCCCTTCCAGGACTTGTGTCACCTTCATGGTCCCCGGTGTCTCCTGGTCGCCCCCTTCCAGGACTTGTGTCACCCTCATGGTCCTTGGTGTCTCCTGGTCGCTTGTTCCAGGACTTGTGTCACCCTCATGGTCCCCGGTGTCTCCTGGTCGCTTGTTCCAGGACTTGTGTCACCCTCATGGTCCCCGGTGTCTCCTGGTCGCTTGTTCCAGGACTTGTGTCACCCTCATGGTCCCCGGTGTCTCCTGGTCGCCCCCTTCCAGGACTTGTGTCACCCTCATGGTCCCCGGTGTCTCCTGGTCGCCCCCTTCCAGGACTTGTGTCACCCTCATGGTCCCCGGTGTCTCCTGGTCGCCCCTTCCAGGACTTGTGTCACCCTCGTGGTCCTTGGTGTCTCCTGGTCGCCCCCTTCCAGGACTTGTGTCACCCTCATGGTCCTTGGTGTCTCCTGGTCGCCCCCTTCCAGGACTTGTGTCACCCTCATGGTCCCTGGTGTCTCCTGGTCGCCCCTTCCAGGACTTGTGTCACCCTCATGGTCCTTGGTGTCTCCTGGTCGCCCCCTTCCAGGACTTGTGTCACCCTCATGGTCCCCGGTGTCTCCTGGTCGCCCCTTCCAGGACTTGTGTCACCCTCATGGTCCTTGGTGTCTCCTGGTCGCCCCCTTCCAGGACTTGTGTCACCCTCATGGTCCCCGGTGTCTCCTGGTCGCCCCCTTCCAGGACTTGTGTCACCCTCATGGTCCTTGGTGTCTCCTGGTCGCCCCCTTCCAGGACTCATCACTCTCCGGGTCTTGGTGTCCCATCATGTCCCCGCTCCGTAGGGCCACCGGCACCTTCGTGGGGCCACCTGGGCGGCCTCCGGGTGCTCCCGGTGCCCTCCTGGGGGGGTCTAGATCCCCCGTCTGTCTGTCCGTCCATCCCTGGTGGGCGGCCAACGTCCCCGTGTCCCCCGGCGCAGGTGCGGGACGTGCGGATCATCTCGGACCGCAACTCGCGGCGCTCCAAGGGCATCGCCTACGTGGAGTTCTGCGAGATCCAGTCGGTGCCCCTGGCCATCGGCCTCACGGGCCAGCGCCTCCTCGGCGTGCCCATCATCGTCCAGGCCTCCCAGGTGGGTCTGCCGTGGGGCTGGGGGAGGTCGCCGTGGGGCTGGGACACCCTAGGGTGATCAGGGATGGGAAGAGGTTCTGATGGGGCAGCGTCTCCTTGGGGTGTCCATCGTTGTCCAGGTCTTCTGGGTGGGCTGCCGTGGGGCTGGGGGAGCTGCTGGGGGGCTGGGGGAGGTCACCATGGGGTGGGAAAGCCACCGTGGGGCTGGGGGAGCCGCCGTGGGGCTGGGGCACCCCGGGGTGGTCATGAACATGAGATGGTTGTGATGGGGCAGCATCTCCTTGGGGTGTCCATCATCATCCAGGTCTTCTGGATGGGCTGCCATGGGGCTGGGAGGGCTGCCATGGGGTTGAGGAGGCCGCCGTGGGGCTGGGGAGGTCGCCGTGGGGCTGGGACACCCTAGGGTGATCAGGGATGGGAAGAGGTTCTGATGGGGCAGCGTCTCCTCGGGGTGTCCGTCATCGTCCAGGCCTCCCGGGTGGGTTGCCATGGGGCTTGGGGAGGTCACCATGGGGCTGGGGGAGCCGCCGTGGGGCTGGGGCACCCTACGGTGATTGGGGATGAGGGGTGGTTGTGATGGGGCAGCATCTCCTTGGGGTGTCCGTCATCGTCCAGGTCTTCTGGATGGGCCGCCGTGGGGCTGGGGGAGCTGCCGTGGGGCTGGGGGAGGTCACCATGGGGATGGGAAAGCCACCGTGGGGCTGGGGGAGCTGCCGTGGGGCTGGGGCACCCCAGGGCGGTCATGAACGTGAGATGGTTGTGATGGGGCAGCATCTCCTTGGGGTGTCCGTCATCGTCCAGGTCTTCTAGCTGGGCCGCCGTGGGGCTGGGGGGTCTGCCGTGGGGCTGGGGGAGGTCACTATGGGTTGGGAAAGCCACCGTGGGGCTGGGGGAGCCGCCGTGGGGCTGGGACACCCTAGGGTGATCACGAACAGGAGATGGTTGTGATGGGGCAGCATCTCCTTGCGGCGTCCGTCATCATCCAGGTCTTCTGGATGGGCCGCCGTGGGGCTGGGGGAGCTGCCGTGGGGCTGGGGGAGGTCACCATGGGGCTGGAGGAGGTCACCATGGGGGTGGGAAAGCCACCGTGGGGCTCGGGGAGACGCTACGGGGCTGGCAGGGCCCTTATGGGGCTTGGAGAAGACCATGGGACTCAGTAGGGTGGGGACACCACGGGGTTGGAGGACTCCCACGACCTCGAGGTGGTTCTACGGCTGCCGTGGGGCCGAGGGAGGTGCTGTGGGGCCGGGGCGGACGCCGTGGGGCCCCCCGACCTCCCCCCTTACACCCGTCCCTCTCTCCAGGCGGAGAAGAACCGGCTGGCGGCCATGGCCAACAACCTGCAGAAGGGCAGCGGCGGCCCCATGCGCCTCTACGTGGGCTCCCTCCACTGCAACATCACCAAGGAGATGCTGCGCGGCATCTTCGAGCCCTTCGGCAAGGTGACCCGGCGCGGGGGGGGGACGCGGTCGGGTCACGGGGACGTCGTCGGGGGGCCACGGGACCACGGGTTGGGCGGTGGGAGCGGGGTTGGGGGGGCGCGTAGGGAGGTGGTGGCGTCTCCAGGAACAGCCCCCGGTTGGAGGGCCCCAGGGACAAGATCGGGTCATGGGGACGTGTTTGAGGGACTTAAGGCGGCGTTTGGGTCCTGGGGACCCAATTTGAGGGACCCAGGGAGAAGATGGGGTCGTGGGGATGAGCTTGAGGGACCTAAGGAGACGTTCGGGGTCTTGGGGACCCAGTTTGGGGGAACGTAGGGACAATATCAGGTCATGGGGACGTGTTTGAGGGACCTAGGGAGACTTTTGGGTCTTGAGGACCCAGTTTGAGGGCCCCAGGGACAAGATCGGGTCATGGGGACGTGTTTGAGGGACTTAAGGCGGCGTTTGGGTCCTGGGGACCCAATTTGAGGGACCCAGGGAGAAGATGGGGTCGTGGGGATGAGCTTGAGGGACCTAAGGAGACGTTCGGGGTCTTGGGGACCCAGTTTGGGGGAACGTAGGGACAATATCAGGTCATGGGGACGTGTTTGAGGGACCTAGGGAGACTTTTGGGTCTTGAGGACCCAGTTTGAGGGCCCCAGGGAGAAGATCAGGTCGTGGAGACATGGTTGAGGGACCTAAGGAGGTGTTTAGGTCTTGGGGAGCCAGTTTGAGGGCCCCAGGGACAAACTTGGGTCGTGGGGACGTGGCTGAGGAAACTAAGATGCCGTTTGGGTCCTGGGGACCCAGTTTGAGGATCTTGGGGATGAGATGGGGTCATGGTGACATGTTTGAGGGACCCAAGGAGACGTTTGGGGTCTTGGGGACCCAGTTTGGGGGAACATAGGGACAATATCAGGTTGTGGGGACGTGTTTGAGGGACCCAAGGAGACATTTGTGTTCTGGGGACCCAGTTTGTGGGAACATAGGCACAAAATCAGGTTCTGGGGACGTGTTTGAGGGACCTAAGGAGACGTTGGGGTCTTGGGGACCCAGTTTGAGGGAACATAGGGACAACATCAGGTTGTGGGGACGTGGTTGAGGGACCTAAGGAGACGTTTGGGTCCTGGGGACCCAATTTGAGGACCCTGGGGCACAAGATGGAGTCACGAGGATGAGGCTGAGGAACCTCAACGCCGCCGCCGACCCCTTTTTTCTTTCTTTTCCCCCCGGCAGATCGACAGCATCGTGCTGATGCGGGACCCCGACACCGGCCAGTCCAAGGGCTACGGCTTCATCACGGTGAGTGACCCGTCCCCACCCCGGTGGTGGCATTGTCCCCACGCCGCCGTGACGCCCCCCCCTTGCCGTGACGCCCCGCAGTTCGCCGAGGCCGAGTGCGCCCGCCGCGCCCTGGAGCAGCTCAACGGCTTCGAGCTGGCCGGCCGCCCCATGCGCGTGGGGCAGGTGACGGAGCGGCTCGACGGCACCACCGACATCACCTTCCCCGAGGGCAACGAGGAAGCCGAGCTGGCCGGGGCCACCGGGCGCCTCCAGCTCATGGCCAAGTTGGCCGAAGGTTTGGTGGGGAACGACGGGGAGGACTTGGCCGTGGGGCCGGGCGCCGTGGGGCTGGTGGTCGCCTTAGGGGATCTCTGTGGGCTTGGTGGGGTTGGCTGGAGGAGGTGGCCTGGGGGTATCTATGGGGCTTGGGGGCCTCCTAGGAGGCATCTGTGGGGCTGGATGGGTCTCTATGGGGCAGCTATGGGGCTGGGGCAGGTCTTAGAAGAACTTTATGGGCCTGGGGGGTCTCTAGGAGGCGAAATGGGGTGCGCTAGGGGGTGTCTATGGGGCTGGGGGCCTCCTAGGAGGTATCTATGGGGCAGGATGGGGCTCTATGGGGCAGCTATGGGGCTGGGGTGGGTCTTAGAAGGGTTTTGTGGGCCTGGGGGGTCTCTAGGAGGTGAAATGGGGTGCGCTAGGGGGTGTCTGTGGGGCTGGGGGGCTCCTAGGAGGTATCTATGGGGCAGGATGGGGCTCTATGGGGCAGCTGTGGGGCTGGGGGGCTCCTAGGGGTTATCTATGGGGGTGGAATGGGCTCTGTGGGGCTGGGGGAGTCTCTAGGGGGTTAAATGGGGTGCGCTGTGGGGTGTCTATGGGGCTGGGGGGCTCCTAGGGGGCATCTATGGGGCAGGATGGGGCTCTATGGGGCAGCTATGGGGCTGGGGCGGGTCTTAGAAGGACTTTATGGGCCTGGGGGGTCTCTAGGAGGCGAAATGGGGTGCGCTGTGGGGTGTCTATGGGGCTGGGGGGCTCCTAGGAGGTATCTATGGGGCAGGATGGGGCTCTATGGGGCAGCTGTGGGGCTGGGGTGGGTCTTAGAAGGATTTTATGGGCTTGGGGGGTCTCTAGGGGGTTCAATGGGGTGCACTGTGGTGTATCTATGGGGCTGGGGGGCTCCTAGGGGGTGTCTATGGGGCAGGATGGGGCTCTGTGGGGCAGCTATGGGGCTGGGGCGGGTCTTAGAAGGACTTTATGAGCCTGGGGGGTCTCTAGGTGGCTAAATGGGGTGCGCTAGGGGGTGTCTATGGGGCTGGGGGGCTCCTAGGGGGCATCTGTGGGGCTGGGGGGCTCTTAGGAGGTTTCTGTGGGGCAGGATGGGGCTCTATGGGGCAGCTATGGGGCTGGGGCGGGTCTTAGAAGGGTTTTGTGGGCCTGGGGGGTCTCTAGGTGGCGAAATGGGGTGCGCTGTAGGGTATCTATGGGGCTTGGGGCCTCCTAGGAGGTATCTATGGGGCAGGATGGGGCTCTATGGGGCAGCTATGGGGCTGGGACGGGTCTTAGAAGGGTTTTGTGGGCCTGGGGGGTCTCTAGGAGGCGAAATGGAGTGCGCTAGGGGTATCTATGGGGCTGGGGGGCTCCTAGGAGGCATCTGTGTGGCTGGATGGGGCTCTATGGGGCAGCTATGGGGCTGGGGCGGGTCTTAGAAGGGTTTTGTGGGCCTGGGGGGTCTCTAGGGGGTGAAATGGGGTGCGCTAGGGGGTGTCTATGGGGCTTGGGGCCTCCTAGGGGGTATCTATGGGGCAGGATGGGGCAGCTATGGGGCAGGATGGGGCTCTATGGGGCAGCTATGGGGCTGGGGGGCTCCTAGGGGTTATCTATGGGGCTGGAATGGGCTCTGTGGGGCTGGGGGAGTCTCTAGAGGGTTAAATGGGGTGCGCTGTGGGGTGTCTATGGGGCTGGGGGCCTCCTAGGGGGTATCTATGGGGCAGGATGGGGCTCTATGGGGCAGCTATGGGGCTGGGGCGGGTCTTAGAAGGGTTTTGTGGGCCTGGGGGGTCTCTAGGAGGTGAAATGGGGTGCGCTGTGGGGTGTCTATGGGGCTGGGGGGCTCCTAGGGGTTATCTTTGGGGCAGGATGGGGCTCTATGGGGCAGCTATGGGGCTGGGGGAGTCTCTAGGGGGTTCAATGGGGTGCGCTAGGGGGCATCTATGGGGCTTGGGGCCTCCTAGGAGGCATCTATGGGGCAGGATGGGGCTCTATGGGGCAGCTGTGGGGCAGGATGGGGCTCTGTGGGGCAGCTATGGGGCTGGGGCGGGTCTTAGGAGGGTTTTGTGGGCCCGGGGGGCTTGTGTGGGGCTGGGGGGGGCGAGGCCGGGCGGCCCTGCCCCATGGCGTGTGGTCCCCCCCCACACACACACAGCCCCCCCTCTTTCTCTGCCCCCCAGGTTCGGGGCTGCAGCTGCCCGGCACGGCCCAGGCCGCCCTGCAGCTCAACGGGGCCCTGCCGCTGGGGGCCCTCAACCCCGCCGCCCTCACCGGTAACGGGGGGGGGCGCTGTGGGGCTGGGGGGGGCGCTATGGGGCTGGGGGGGGCGCTATGGGGCTGGGGGGGCGCTATGGGGCTGGGGGGGGTCCCTGGGGGTCCCTATGGGGCTGGGAGGGGGTCCTGGGGGGATCCCTGGGGGGCTGGGAGGGGTCGCTATGGGGCTGGGGAGGGGCCCTATGGGTCCGGAGAGGGTCCCAGGGGTTCTGGGGAGGCTCCTTGGGGGTCCCTATAGGGCCGGAGAAGGTCCCTATGGGGCTGGAGAGGGTCCCTATGGGGCTGGGGGGGGGGTCCCTGGGGGTCCCTATGGGGCCAGAGGGGGTTGCTATGGGGCTGGGGAGGGGCCCTATGGGGCTGGAGAGGGTCCCTGTAGGGCTGGAGGGAGTTGCTATGGGGCTGGGGGTGTCCTTGGTGGTCCCTATGGGGCTGGAGAGGCTCCCTATGGGGCTGGGGGGGGTCCCCGGGGGTCCCTATGGGGCTGGAGGCATCCCTGGGGGTCTCTATGGGGCTGGGGGAGTCGCCGTGGGTCTGAACCCCCCCCCGCCTGCCCCCCAGCCCTGAGCCCGGCGCTGAACCTGGCCTCGCAGACCCTGGCGTCCCAGTGCCTCCAGCTCTCGGGACTCTTCACCCCCCAGACCATGTGAGGGGGCGGGGCCTGGGACTGGAGGGGGCGGGGCCTCCGGGGGCGGGGCCTCCGGAGGGGGCGGGGCCCGGGCAGGGCAGAGTCTGGGGTCGGCCCCTGGGGCCACACTGTGCTGCCAGGGGGGTGTGGGGGGCGTGGTTTGGCTTTTGGGGGCGTGGCTTGGACTGACTGGGCGTGGTTTAGCTTTGGGGCGGAGCTTAGCTTGGGGGCGGGGCCTAGAGCCCAGGGAGGGGAAGGTCCATGGTTGGCCACTGGGGCCACACTGGGCTGCCTGGGGGGCGGGGGGTTGTTGGCTTGGGGGCGGGGCTTCGGCTTGGCTGGGGGCGGGGCTTGGCTTGGGGGCGGGGCCTAGAGCCCGGGAGGGGGAAGGTCTGTGGTTGACCCTTGGGGCCACACTGGGCTGCCCGGGGGGGGGGGGGTTGGCTTGGGGGCGGGGCTTCGGCTTGGGGGCGTGGTTTGGCTTGGGTGGGCGTGGTTTGGCGTGGGGGCGGGGCCTGGAGCCCTGCAAGGGGGGGGTGGGTTGCGGTCAGCCCCTGGGTTACCTAGTGGAGGCCAGACTGGGCTGGCGGGGGGGGGCGGGGCTACATGGAGGGGGGCGTGGCTAAAGTTGCTGGGCGGGGCTCGGCACGGGGGGCGGGGCCACTGCCAGGGTTCTGACCTCCTTCTCCCCCCCCAACAGGTAACGCGGCCCCTCCCTCTCCCCCGGGGGAGGGGAAGCTCCGCCCCCCTCCGCCCCGCCCCCCTCCCGGCTCCGGCCCCGCCCCTCTCCCGGCTCCAGCCCCGCCCCCCCCGAGCCACGCCGGCTCCGCCCCCTGGTGGGGCAGAGCCCCACTGCGGGGTGGGGGGGGGGTGCACGGAGGGCGGGGGCCCCCCCCCCGTGTTGGGGGGGGAGAAGGGGAGTGGGGGGCGGGGCAACCACTGGCCCCGCCCCCTCCCCGCCCCCCCTTTCCCCCCCCCGTGCCGCCGCCGGCTCCGATTTTTTTTTCTGGGTTTTTCTCTTTATTTTTTTTTCGTTTATTTGGGTTTTTTGTTTTTGTTTTTTTTCTTTATCGGAAATCGAATAAAAAACCACAAAAACGGTCGCGAACGGCCCCGATTCGGCCCCGTTTCTGGGGGGGGAGGGGGCGGGGCTTCGCCTTCCCCTCCCCCCGCGCGCGTGCGTGCGCCGGCCAATCACCACGCTCGCTGCCGGGCAGCGCAAGGCTTATTGGAGGGCGGGAGGCCATGCCCCCCCACACACCAAGATGGCCGCCGGCGCCTCGAAGCGGCTGCGCTGCCCCTTTAAGAGGGGGCTTAAAGGGGCGGGAGCTGGGCGCAGCAAAGAGGCGCCTGCGCCTTTAAGGGCCTCCTTAAAGGGGAAGCGCTTCAATCCTGGGCCCTTAAAGGGGAGGAGGCAGCTTCCCCCTAGGAACCGCCTTTAAGTTGGTGACTTTAAGACGCTCCCGTTTAGTGTCAGGAGGGCAAATAAAGCTGCTCCTAAATCGCCGGCAGATGGGGCAACACGGCCCCGTCCTTAAAGGGGAAGGGGCTTCGACGCGCTCTTAAAGGTGAGGAGGAGGAGGAAGGGCGAAGCGTGGCCGTGGGTGGGGGGGTAAAACCGGCACGTGTCCTCCGGATAAAAAAAAAAACGAGCCCTTAAAGGGGCGAGCGGAAGCACCGCCTCAGGGGGCCTGTGCCTTTAAGCGCTGCTTAAAGGGGAGGCGCGGACAGGAGGACAAAAATAACCGGGGAGAGGGGTGCAAAAAACAGTGGGGGGGGACAGAAAAGCGGCCGGTGGTCGCCGCGCCTTTAAAGCTTAAAGGCGAAGCTGCCTTAAAGGGGCGGTGCCAGCCGGAGTCGGCGGCTCTTAAAGGGGCAGGTTCTTAAAGGGGGGGGGGGGGTCGCCCTGCTCTTAAAGGGGCAGCGCCACGTGGCTCTTAAAGGGGCAACACCCCCCCCATTCTTAAAAGGGGTGGGTGCCCCCCAACTCTTGGGAGGTGTGGGCCCACCGGCCTCTTAAAGGGGCAGCACCACCCAGCTCTTAAAGGGGGCAACGCTAGGACCCACCACTCTTAAAAGGGCAATGCCACGCCCACACACACACCCACGCCCACCCACACCTTAAAGGGCCAGCGCGTCTCAGAGGATGGAGAGCTCGTTGCAGGACTTGGAGCGCCGCTTGACGAGGCGGCCGGCACGGGGGGGGGGGGACAAGGGACATTGGGGGGGGTCTCCTGTGGGGCAGGACGTGGTCCTGTGGGGAGGGGACACGGGGGTCCCATGGGGAGATAGGGGACACAGGGGGGGGGGTCCCATGGTGGGGGACATGGGGGTGGGCAGAGGGGGCTTCCTCACCGCGGGGGGAACGACCCTCATCTGCATGGCCACGCCCCCCAGCCAGCTAGGACACGCCCCCCAGTCTGCTTAGCCACGCCCCCACCATGCACACACACACCCCCAGTCCTCTGCGCTGCACTGCCCTGATGGGGATGGAACCGGCCTCATCTGCATAGCCACGCCCCCCTCCACCAATCAGGACGCCCGCCCTCTGTTCTCTAGCCACGCCCCCTCTGTGTAGCCACGCCCCCACCGTGCCTCCTCCCCCAAGCAGCTCTCTGCCCTGCGCAGCTGCAGAATGCCCCTCCCTCATCTGCATAGCCACGCCCCCTCCACCAATCAGGACGCCCGCCCTCTGTTGCCTAGCCACGCCCCTTCTACCTAGCCACGCCCCCACCGTGCCTTCCCCCCACCCCCAGCAGCTCTCTGCCCTGCCCACCTCATTTGCATAGCCACGCCCCCGGGACACGCCCCCTCGGGTGCATAGCCACGCCCCCCCCCCCAGCATGTCAGGTTGCGCCCCTAGCTGGCACTGGGGAGGGGGGGCTCATTTGCATGCCAGGCCCCACCCCAGCAGCCACGGTGGTGGCCCCTGCCTCATTTGCATGGGAGCCCCGCCCCCTTCATTTGCATGGGCACCACCCCCTCATTTGCATGCAATGGTCTGAGGTGTCCCCTGGTTGCTTGCCCCGGCCTCGTTTGCATATGAAGCCACGCCCCTCATTTGCATGTGATGCCACGTTCCAGACTATTTGCATAAAGCCACCTCATTTGCATAGGGAGCCCCACCCCTTTCCCCCAGTCCCCACCAGTTCCCCCCAGCTCCCCCAGCGCCACCTTCTGGCCGCCTCCACCGCCAGGCCCCGCCCCCCGGTTCCAGGCCCCGCCCCCCTCCACACATGCCACGTCACCGCCAGGGGGCGGGGCCAAACACCCACCCCCGCCGCTCACCTTAAAGGGACAGTGCGCTGTTCCCGCCCCCCCCCCCGGTTGTTATTATTTACTGCCGGCAGAAAATGCCTTAAAGGCAAAGCCGCGGCGGCCCCTTTAAGGGGAATTCTGGGATTGTTTTGGGGTTTTTTTGACTGCCCACATGACCGTGTTTTCGCCCAAAATGTTCCACCCCTCCACACCCACCCGGGACCCGCCCCCTTCTCGTGACCTCCCTGGGGAGGATCTCCTTAGCCCCGCCCCTGCTGCCTGGCCACACCCCTTCCCTGCTAGCCCTGCCCCCAGGCCCTTAGCTCCACCCCCTGAGCTGTGCCCCCGTGGGGCAGAGGCTCCCAGACGCCTGGGCCCCTTGGAAGGGGTCAGTGGGGCTGATGGGGCAGAAGCACCCGGACACCTGGGCCCCCTCCCAGATGCCTGGGTCCCTTGGAGAGGGACAGTGGGGGCCTATGGGGCAGAGGATCCCGGACGCCTGGGCCCCTTGGAAAGGGGCTATGGGGCAGAGGCTCCTGGACACCTGGGCCCCCTCCCGGATGCCTGGGTCCCTTCCCCGGACACCTGGGCCCCTTGGAAGGGGTCAGTGGGGCTTATGAGGCAGACACTCCCGGACGCCTGGGCCCCCTCCCGGACGCCTGGGTCCCTTGAGGACAGTGTGGCCCGTGGGTCGGCGCCGCCGGGGGGGGGGGAGGGAGGGGGGGGTGACGTCGGGTCCCCCGGACGCCTGGGCTCGCCTGCGGCGGGGCCGGGCGCTGAGTCAGCGGGAGGGGAAAAGTGCTGAGCGGGGCCCGACGGAGCCACATCCTGCCGCCCCTCCCCCACCCGTCTGGCCACCCCGTCCCCCCCCCCCCAAACACACACCGGGGGGCCCAGGCGTCCGGGAGACCCCCATAACCCACCCCCCACCCCCAACCCCCCAGGGACCCAGGTGTCTGCGACACCCCCTTGTTGCGGGGGCCCAGGTGTCCGGGATAGCTCCAACCCCACGGAGGAGGGGGCCCAGGCGTCCGGGATGCCCCGTTGTTGGAGGGGCCCAGGCATCCGGGCCAGTCACCCATCGAGGGGACCCAGGCGTCCGGGACACCCCCCCTCCATGGACAACCCAAGTGTCTGGGACACCCCATCATCAGGAAGGGGCCCAGGCGTCCGGGACACCCCATCATCGAGGGGCCCAGGCGTCCGGGCCAATCCCCCTTGTTGGAGGGACCCAGGCGTCCTGCCCCCCCCCTCCGCCCTCCCCTCAGTGCAGCGCCGCCCGCGGCCAGCAGGGGCGCCCCCCCCTCACCCCCCCCCCCGACGGCGCCGCCCCCCCGGTGCCTTCGCCCGGCGCCGCCCGGCGCCGTCCAGAGCAGCGGCCGCGGCCCCGCCACCATGTCCCCGACGGCGCCGCTGCTGCTGCCGTTGCTGCTCGGCGCCCTGCCGCCGCCCGCCGCCCCCCAGCCCCGCTTCAGCCCCGAGGTGAGACCCGCCCCCCCCCCTCCCCCGAGGGGCCCAGGCGTCCGGGGGTTTCAACCCCCTCCCAGGGGGCCCAGGAGTTCGGGAGCTTCAGCCCCCTCCTGGGGGGGCCCAGGTGTCCGGGGGTTTCAGCCCCTTCCTGGGGGGGCCCAGGCGTCCGGGGACTTCAGCCCGCTCTCGGGGGGCCCAGGCGTCCGGGGGCTGCAACCCCCCTCCCGAGGGGCCCAGGCGTCCGGGGGTTTCAGCCCCCTCCTGGGGGGGCCCAGGAGTTCGGGGACTTCAGCCCTCTCTCGGGGGGCCCAGGCGTCCGGACAGCCCTGATCCCCGAGCGGACCCAGGAGTCCGGGTGGACTCTGAGCCCTCGAGGGGGCCCAGGTGTCCGGGCAGATCTGATCCCCGAGCGGACCCAGGTGTCCGAGTGGGACTCTGAGCCCTCGGCGGGAGGGACCCAGGCGTCCGGGGGCCTCTGGGCTGTCGGGGGGGCCCAGGCGTCCGGGCAGACCCGATCCCCGAGTGGACCCAGGAGTCCGGGTGGCCCTAAACTCCTCAGCGGGACCCAGGCGTCCGGGCTGGGGGAATCGGAGTTCTCCGAGGGGCCCAGGCGTCCGGGGATCCCTCGTTTCCCCCCTTAACCCCCAACCAGGGGGCCCAGGAGTCCGGGACGGGACACTCCTCAGAGGGGCCCAGGCGTCCGGGGTTGAGGGCGGAGGGGAACTCGGAGCCCTCCGGGGGGCCCAGGCGTCCGGGGATCCCTCGTTTCCCCCCCACACACACACCACCCCCAACCAGGGGGCCCAGGCGTCCGGGACGGGCGACCCCTCCGAGGGGCCCAGGCGTCCGGGCCGCCCCGCCAGCTCGTCCCTTCCTTTGTTCCCGCCTTCCCCCCCCCCCCGCCCCGCACTCCTCCGCCGGCCACGTTTCCCCCTTCCCTCCTTCCTCTTCCTCCGCCCGGGCTTTTTCCAGGCCCTCCCCTCCCCCCCCCCGCACTCCTCCGTTTTTCCCGTCTTTCGCTCTTCCGGATGCCGGAGGAGGAGGAGGAGGGGGGGGGGGAAATTCCTCCACCCGTCTCCGTCCGTCCTTCTGTCTGTCCCGCTCTCCGGATGTCTCGGCACCCCTCCGTCCATCCCGTCGTCCATCCCTCCATCTCTCTGTCTGTCCCTCGATCCATCCCTCCGTCCCTGCGTCCATCTCTCCATCTCATCCCCCATCTCTCCGTCCATCTGTCCGTCTATTCCTCTGTCCAGCTCTCTGTCCATCTCTCCATCCATCCCTCCATGCCTCCGTCCATCTGTTCCTCCATCCATCCTTCCGTCCATCTCTCCATCTACTCCTCCATCCCTCTGTCCATCCATCCTTCTGCCCATTCCTCCATCCGTTCCCCCATCTCTGTGTCCATCTATTCCTCCATCCAGCTCTCTGTCCATCGCTCTGTCCATCTCTCCATCTGTTCCTCCATGCCTCCATCCATCCCTCTATTCCTCCAACCATCTCTCCATCCATCTCTCCATCCATCCCTCTGTCCACCCATCTCTTCATCCATTCCTCCATCCATTCCTCCATCCATCTCTCCATGTCTCCATCCATCTCTCCATCCATCTCTCCATCTGTCCCTCCATCTGTCCCTCCATGCCTCTGCCCATCTGTCCATCCATTCCTCCGTCCATCCATCTCTCCATCTGTCCCTCCATCCATCCATCCATCCGTCCGTCCGTCCCTCCCCACCCCCCTCCCTCCCCCGCTCCCCCCCTCCCTCCTCCCTCCGTCCAACTTTCCATCCCTCCCTCTGCCAAGCCGCCTCCCTCCCTCCCTCCCTCCCTCTGCCGGCGAGGGGGGGCCCAGGCGTCCGGGCCAAGACCAGAGGGGGCCCCGGCGTCCCCGGGAACCCAACCGCGACCTGGGACCGGGAAATGGGGAAAGGCGGGGGGGGGATCGGGAATGGGGGAGGTGGGACAGACGGACGAGTCACGGGGAAGAGGAGGAGGAGGGAGAGGGACGAAGAAAGGGGGGGGAGAGCGGTCACGGGACGCGCGCGGGGGCGGTAATTGCCGGTTGCCATCCCGGGAGGCGGTTTGCGGCCGCGGGGAGGGGATAATTCGGGAACGCGGATGTGGGGACGGACGGACCCGACGATGCCGACGCCGCGTCCCGTTCCTGCCCCCGCGGCCGCAGGCCTGGCTGCAGCAATACGGCTACCTGCCCCCCGGCGACCTGCGCACCCACACGCAGCGCTCGCCCCAGTCGCTCTCGGCCGCCCTCGCCGCCATGCAGCGCTTCTACGGGCTCGCCGTCACCGGCACCGCCGACCCCGACACCCTCAAGTGAGTCCCCGCTGCGCCCGTGCGGGGCGTCCGGGCTGGTCCCGGGGGGCAGAGGGTCCCTCGGGAAGCCCCCCCATGGAAGTGGGGTTGGAGGTCCTCCAGATTTCCCCATGGAAGTGGGGTTGGAGGTTCTCTGAGAACCACGGATGGATGTGGGGTTGGAGGTCCTCCAGACATCCCCCATGGAAGTGGGGTTGGAGGTCCTCCAAGCACCCATAGAATTGGGAGGGTCTAGGCCCTCCAAGAACCACCAATAGATGTGAGGTTGGAGGTCCTCCAGCCGTCCCCCATGGAGGTGGGGTTGGAGGTCCTCTGAGAACCACGGATGGATGTGGGGTTGGAGGTCCTCCAAGAATAGATTTGGGGTTGGAGGTTCTCCGAGAACCACCAATGGATGTGGGGTTGGAGGTCCTCCAGCCATCCCCCATGGAAGTGGCGTCGGACGTCCTCCAAGAACCACTGATGGGAGTGGGGTTGTAGGTTCTTCAAGCACCCATATAAGTGGGGGGTGAAGGTCCTCCAAGCACCATGAGTGGCAGTGGGGTTGGAGGTCCTTCAGCCATCCCTGATGGAAGTGGGGTTGTAGGTGCTTCCAAGCACCCATAGAAGTGGGGGTGTAGGTCCTCCAAGCACCGCAAACAGCAGTGGGGTTGGAGGTCCTCCAGCCATCCCCCATGGAAGTGGGGTTGGAGGTCCTCCAAGCACCACCCAGAGCGGTAGGGCTGTAGGTCCTCCAACCATCCCCGACGGAAGTGGGGGCTTAAGTCCTCCAATCACCACCGATGGCAAGTGGGGTTGTGGGTCCTCCAACCACCACCGACAGAAGTGGGGTTGTCAGTCCTCCCACCATCTCCAGCAGTAGTGGGGGGGGGGGGGGCGCAAATCCTCCAACCATCCCCAACCACGGTGGGGTTGTCAGTCCTCCAACCACCGCCAAGGCTCTTTGGGTTCTAGGTCCTCCATGATGGAGGATGTCTGGGCTCTAGGTCCTCCAGCTGGGGTTCTAGGTCCTCCAGCTGCGTCTCAGGGTCCTCCAGCTGGGGTTCTAGGTCCTCCCACTGGGGTTCTAGGTCCTCCAACCAGGTTTCTAGGACCTCCAACCCTCCCCAATGTCCCCGTTGGGGCCGACACCACCCCCGGGCTGGGTCGGGGTGGGGGTGGAAGGGGTCGTACCCTGCTCTGAGCCCCCCCCCCAACACCCCCCCCCCCCGACCGCCAGGGCCATGCGACGTCCCCGCTGCGGCGTCCCGGATAAGTTCGGGGCGGAGATCAAGGCCAACGTGCGGCGCCGGCGCTACGCCATCCAGGGCATGAAGTGGGAGCACCAGGAGATCACCTTCTGGTGAGGCCACGGGCGGCCGGGGCGTGGGGTGGGGCCGGGCCGGGCCGGGTCGAGGACGTGGTACTCACGGCGGGGGGTCTCCACCACCGGCAGCATCCAGAACTACACGCCGAAGGTGGGGGAGGCCGGCACGTTCGGGGCCATCCGGCGGGCCTTCGCGGTGTGGGCCGCGGTGACCCCGCTGCGCTTCCGGGAGGTGCCCTACGGGGAGGTGCGGCAGGGCCGGGCCCCGCAGGCGGACATCATGATCTTCTTCGCCGAGGGCTTCCACGGCGACAGCACCCCCTTCGACGGCGAGGGCGGCTTCCTGGCCCACGCCTACTTCCCCGGGCCCCACATCGGCGGCGACACCCACTTCGACGGCGCCGAGCCCTGGACCGCCCGCAACGACGACCTCAGCGGTGAGCGGGGGGGCGGCCCGGGGAGGGGACGGAGGGGACGTAGAGGTGTCCTCAGCCCAATCCTGGCTGTCCTTGGCCCAATTGGGGACATAGAGACGTCCTCGGCCCAATTCTGGCTGTCCTTGGCCCAACTGGGGATGTAGAGGTGTCCTCAACCCAATCTGGGCCATCCTTGGCCCAGTCAGAGACATCCTCGGCCCAATCCTTGGTTGTTCTCGTACCAATCGGGGACATGGAGGTGTCCTCGGCCCAATCCCAGCCATCCTTGGCCCAATCGGGGACGTAGAGGTGTCCTTGGCCCAATCACGGGCTGTTCTTAGCCCAATCAGGGACATAGAGGTGTCCTCAGCCCAATCCTGGGCTGTCCTTGGCCCAATTGGGGACATGGAGGTGTCCTCGGCCCAATCTCAGCTGTCCTCAGTCCAATGAGGTCCATAGCAGTGTCCTCGGCCCAATCCTGGCTGTTCTTGGCCCAATCGGGGACATGGGACCATCCTCGGCCCAATTCTGGACCATCCTCAGCCCCAATCTGGGCCATCCTTGGCCCAATCAGGGACGTAAAGGTGTCCTTGGCCCAATCCTGGGCTGTCCTTGGCCCAACTGGGGACATGGAGGTGTCCTCGGCCCAATCTCAGCTGTCCTTAGTCCAATGAGGTCCATAGCAGTGTCCTCGGCCCAATCCTGGGTTGTTCTTGGCCCAATCGGGGACATAGAGGTGTCCTCGGCCCAATCTGGGCTGTCCTTGGCCCAATCAGGGACATAGCGGTGTCCTTGGCCCAATCATGGACATGGGACCATCCTCGGGCCAATTCTGGACCATCCTCGGCCCAATCTGGGCCATCCTTGGCCCAATTGGGGACATAGAGGTGTCCTTGGCCCAATCCTGGGCCGTTCTTGGCCCAATCAGGGATGTAGAGGTGTCCTCGGCCCAATCTGGGCTGTCCTTGGCCCTATCAGGGACGTAGAGGTGTCCTCGGCCCAATCCTGGCTGTTCTTGGCCCAACTGGGGACGTAGAGGTGTCCTTGGCCCAATCTGGGTTGTCCTTGGCCCAGTCAGGTACATAGCGGTGTCCTCGGCCCAATCCCGGCCGTCCTTGGCCCAATCGGGGACGTAGAGGTGTCCTCGGCCCAATCCTGGTCATCCTCAGCCCAATCCGGGACATAGAAGTGTTCTCGTCCCAATCCTGGCCATCCTCGGCCCAATCGGGGATGTAGAGGTGTCCTCGGCCCAATCGGGGACATGGGACAGTCCTTGGCCCAATTCTGGACCATCCTCGGCCCAATCGGGGACTTGGGACCTTCCTCGGCCCAATCCTGGACCATCCTCGGCCCAGTCGGGGACGTAGAGGTGTCCTCGGCCCAATCGGGTCCACAGGGCCCTCCTGTCACCCCGTCCCACCCCCCGCGTCCCCTCCCCGGACCCCGGTGACCCCCGAGTCCCCCCCCGACAGGCAACGACCTCTTCCTGGTGGCGGTGCACGAGCTGGGCCACGCGCTGGGGCTGGAGCACTCCAGCGACCCCTCGGCCATCATGGCCCCCTTCTACCAGTGGATGGACACGGAGGCCTTCGTCCTGCCCGACGACGACCGCCGCGGCATCCAGCAGCTCTACGGTCCGGCCCCCCCATGTCCCCAACGTCCCCGTCCCCGCGGTCCCCTCCCCATCCTTGTCCCCCTAACCGGTCGCCATCCCTGTCCCCGTCTCCCTGCCTCCATAATCGAGTCCCCATGTCCCTTTCTCCGTCCCCACGGCCTCATCCTTGGTGTCCTCGTTCCCGTCCTGGTGTCCCTGTCCCCGTCCCCATGTCCTTGTCCCTGTCCCAGTATCCTTGTCCCCGTCCCAGTATCCCTGTGCCCCTCCTGGTGTCCTTGTCCCTGTCCCAGTATCCTTGTCCCCGTCCCAGTATCCCTGTCCCTGTCCCAGTATCCTTGTCCCCATCCTGGTGTCCTTGTTCCCATCCCAGTGTCCCTGTCACCATCCCAGTATCCTTGTCCCCATCCTGGTGTCCTTGTCCCTGTCCCAGTATCCTTGTCCCCATCCCAGTATCCCTGTCCCCATCTTGGTGTCCTTGTCCCCATCCCAGTTTCCTTGTTCCCATCGCAGTATCCTTGTCCCCATCCTGGTGTCCTTGTTCCCATCCCAATATCCTTGTCCCAATCCCAATATCCTTGTCCCCGTCCCAGTATCCTTGTCCCCTCCCAATATCCTTGTCCCCATCCTGGTGTCCTTCTCCCCATCCCAATATCCTTGTCCTCATCCCAGTATCCCTGTCCCCATCCCAGTATCCTTGTCCCCATCCTGGTGTCCTTCTCCCCATCCCAATATCCTTGTCCTCATCCCAGTATCCCTGTCCCCATCCCAGTATCCTTGTCCCCATCCTGGTGTCCTTGTCCCCATCCCACCACCCTTGTCCCCGTCCCAGTATCCCTGTCCCCGTCCCAGTATCCCTGTCCTGGTGTCCTTGTCCCCATCCTGGTGTCCTTGTTCCCATCCCAGTATCCTTGTCCCCGTCCCAGTATCCCTGTCCCCGTCCCAGTATCCCTGTCCTGGTGTCCTTGTCCCCATCCTGGTGTCCTTCTCCCCATCCCAATATCCTTGTCCCTGTCCCAGTATCCTTGTCCCCATCCCAACATCCTTGCCCCCATCCTGGTGTCCTTGTTCCTGTCCCAGTATCCCTGTCCCTCTCCCAGTGTCCTTGTCCCCATCCTGGTGTCCTTGCTCCCATCCCAATATCCTTGTCCCCATCCCAGTGTCCCTGTCCCTGTCCCAGTATCCTTGTCCCCGTCCCAGTATCCCTGTCCCCATCCCAGTATCCTTGTCCCCATCCCAGTATCCCTGTCCCCGTCCCTGTGACCTTCTCCCCATCCCCGTCCCACCACGTCCCACCACGTCCCCAACGGCATCCTTGCCCCCGCGTCCCTCTCCCGGACCCCGTCACTGTGCTCCGGTGACGTCCCGGCACCCCGTGTCCCCCTGCCAACCCCGGGTGCTGCCGGTGTCCCCGCAGGCAGCGGGACGGGGACAGGGCCCAGCCGGGCACCCCCAGGTCACCCCCGCACCACGGCCCGGCCCCACGGCCCCGACCGGCCCCCCGGGCCCCCCTACGGCCCCCGCATCTGCGATGGCAACTTCGACACCATCGCCATGCTCCGCGGGGAGATGTTCGTCTTCAAGGTGGGGTGGGGCGGGAGGGACACGGGGACAGGGACAGGGACATGGGGTTGGGGACATGGGGATGGGGACATGGAGATGGGGACGTGGGGATGGAGATGGGGACGGAGATGGGGAAGTGGGGATGAGGACATGGGGCTGGAGATGGGGACATGGAGATGGGGACATGGGGATGAGGATGTGGGAAGGGGGATGGGGACATGGGGATGGAGATGGGGACATGGGGATGAGGACGTGGGAAGGGGGATGGGGACATGGGGACGGAGCCATGGAGATGGGGACATGGGGATGGAGATGGGGATGGAGACATGGGGACATGGAGATGGGGACATGGGGATGGAGATAGGGACGTGGATGGAGATGGGAACATGGGGATAAGGACATGGGAAGGGGGACGGGGACATGGGGACAGAGCCATGGAGATGAGGACATGGGGATGGAGATGGTGACATGGGGATGAGGACGTGGGGATGGAGATGGGGACATGGGGATGGAGATGGGGACATGGAGATGAGGACGTGGGGATGGAGATGGGGACATGGGGATGGACACATGGGGATGGAGATAGGGACGTGGATGGAGATGGGAACATGGGGATGGAGATGGGGACAGGGGCATCCCCGGGACAGGGATGGGGACATCCCCGGCCTCCTTGGGGCGGTGGTGGGGCCGGCGCCGTCCCCGTCCGTCCGTCCGTCCCCGTGGCGGTGGCGGCGACGGTGACGTCCGCGCGGCGGTGGCAGGAGCGGTGGTTCTGGCGCGTGCGGGACCGGCGGGTGATGGACGGCTACCCGCTGCCCATCGGGCACTTCTGGGTGGGGCTCCCGGGCAGCATCAGCACCGCCTACGAGAGGAAGGACGGCAAGTTCGTCTTCTTCAAAGGTACCGGCGGGGACGTGGGGGACGCGGGACGCGGGGACGGGGATGGGGCTGTGGGGATGGAGACGGGAGGATGAGGTCATGGGGCTGGAGACATGGGGACGTGGATGGAGATGGGGACGTGGGGCTGGAGATGGGGACTTGGGGATGGAGACATGGAGATGGGGACATGGGGAAGGGACCAAGGACATGGAGGTGGGGACATGGGGAATGGGGTCATGGGGAGGGGGACATGGGGCTGGAGATGGGGACGTGTGGAGGGGGACATGGGGATGGAGATGTGCTGATGGAGACATGGGGATGAAGGTAAGAACATGGGGATGGAGATGGGGACATGGGGAAGGGACCAAGGACATGGAGATGGAGACATGGGGATGGGGTCATGGGGAGGGGGACATGGGGATGAAGGTGGGGACATGGGGATGGAGATGGGGACATGAGGAAGGGAACAAGGACATGGAGATGGGGACATGGGGATGGAGATATGGAGATGGGGACGAGGTCGTGGGGAAGGGACCAAGGACATGGAGATGGAGACATGGGGATGGGGACATGGGGATGGAGGTGGGGACATGGGGAAGGGACCAAGGACATGGAGATGGGGAGCTGGGGATGGAGACATGGGGATGGGGTCATGGGGAGGGGGACATGGGGATGAAGGTGGGGACATGGGGATGGAGATATGGGGATGGGGATGAGGACATGGGGAAGGGACCAAGGCCATGGAGATGGGGACGTGGGCATGGGGACATGGGGACGAAGACATGGGGAAGGGACCAAGGACATGGAGATGGGGACGTGGGGACAGTGTCGGGGACACAGGGGTGAGGACACAGCGATGAAGAACGTGAGGCCAGGACCACGGGATGGTGCTGGGGACACGGTGCTGGGGCCACCATGACGGGCAGCCAGCTGGGGCCACCTGAGGGTGGTGGCGGTGGTGGTGGGGGGGGGGGGTGGCCCGTCCCCTCGCCGGTGACGCGGGCGGGCGCAGGGGACAGGCACTGGGTGTTCGACGAGGCGGCGCTGGAGCCCGGCTACCCGCGGCCGCTGCGCGAGCTGGGCCGGGGCGTCCCCACCGACCGCATCGACGCCGCCCTCCTCTGGCTGCCCAGCGGCAAGACCTACTTCTTCCGCGGCAACAAGTAGGTGGCCTCCCCGTCACCTCCCTGCCACCTCCCTGCCACCTCCTGCCACCTCCTGCCACCTCCCTGCCACCTTCCTGGGTCAATCAGGACCTCCTGCCACCTCCTGCCACCTCCCTGCCACCTTCCTGGGTCAATCAAGACCTCCTGCCACCTCCCTGCCACCTTCCTGGGTCAATCAGGACCTCCTGCCACCTCCTGCCACCTCCCTGCCACCTTGCTGGGTCAATCAGGACCTCCTGCCACCTCCTGCCACCTCCCTGCCACCTTCCTGGGTCAATCAAGACCTCCTGCCACCTCCCTGCCACCTCCTGCCAACTCCCTGCCACCTTCCTGGGTCAACCAGGACCTCCTGCCACCTCCTGCCACCTCCCTGCCACCTTCCTGGGTCAATCAAGACCTCCTGCCACCTCCTGCCACCTCCCTGCCAACTTCCTGGGTCACCTGGGGCCTCCTGCCACCTCCCTGCCACCTTCCTGGGTCAATCAAGACCTCCTGCCACCTCCTGCCACCTCCCTGCCAACTTCCTGGGTCACCTGGGGCCTCCTGCCACCTCCCTGCCACCTTCCTGGGTCAACCAGGACCTCCTGCCACCTCCCTCTCACCCCCTGCCACCTCCTGCCACCTCCTTGCCACCTTCCTGGGTCAACCAGGACCTCCTGCCACCTCCTGCCAACTCCCTGCCACCTTCCTGGGTCAACCAGGACCTCCTGCCACCTCCCTGCCACCTTTCTGCCACCTTGCTGGGTCAATCAGGACCTCCTGCCACCTCCTGCCACCTCCCTGCCACCTCCCTGCCACCTTCCTGGATCAATCAGGACCTTCTGCCACCTCCTGCCACCTCCCTGCCACCTTCCTGGTTCAACTGGGGCCTCCTGCCACCTTCCTGGGTCAACCAGGACCTCCTGCCACCTCCCCGTCACCTCCTGCCACCTCCTGCCACCTCCCTGCCACCTTCCTGGGTCAACTTGGGTCTCCTGCCACCTCCCTGTCACCTCCCCGCCACCTTTCTGCCACCTTCCTGGGTCAACCAGGACCTCCTGCCACCTCCCCGTCACCTCCTGCCACCTCCTGCCAACTCCCTGCCACCTTCCTGGGTCAACCTGGGTCTCCTGCCACCTTCCTGGGTCAACCAGGGCCTCCTGCCACCTCCCCAGGGTCCCCAGAGCCTGGTGGCACCTCCCCGCCCCCGTGTCCTACGTGACGTTCCCCATCCCCATGTCCCACACGACACCCCCATCCCCATGTCCTGGGTGATGTCCCCGTCCTCGCGCCCCCGGGTGACGTCACGGCGCCTCGGGTGACGTCACGGCGCCCCGGGTGACGTCGCGTCGCGGCAGGTACTACCGCTTCAACGAGGACACCCGCTCCGTGGACCCCGACTACCCCAAGGGCATCGAGGTGTGGGGCGGCGTCCCCGAGTCCCCCCGCGGCGCCTTCATGGGCTCCGACGACGGTGAGGGACGCGGGGTGGAGGGGACGTGGGGGACATCAGGGACATGGGGGGGGGGACGTGGGCACGGGGGGGCATCAGGGACGTGGTGGACGTGGGGGGACATTGGGGGGACAACGCTGGGTCCTAACCGGCATCTCTCTTCTCTCCCTGCCCCCGTGTCCCCCCATGTCCCTCCATGTCCCCCCATGTCCTTCTTCTTCTCTGTCCCTCCATGTCCATGTCCCCCATGTCCCCATGTCCTCCATGACCCCCATGTCCTTCATGACCCCCATGTCCTACCACATCCCTCCGTGTCCCCATGTCCTCCATGACCCCCCATGTCCTACCACCTCCCTCCGTGTCCCCATGTCCTCCATGACCCCCCATGTCCTACCACCTCCCTCCATGTCCCCATGTCCTCCATGATCCCCATGTCCTACCACCTCCCTCCGTGTCCCCATGTCCTCCATGATCCCCATGTCCTACCACCTCCCTCCGTGTCCCCATGTCCTCCATGATCCCCATGTCCTACCACCTCCCTCCGTGTCCCCATGTCCTCCATGACCCCCCATGTCCTACCACATCCCTCCGTGTCCCCATGTCCTCCATGACCCCCATGTCCTACCACATCCCTCCGTGTCCCCATGTCCTCCATGACCCCCCATGTCCTACCACATCCCTCCGTGTCCCCATGTCCTCCATGACCCCCATGTCCTCATGTCCTCCATGTCCTACCACATCCCTCCGTGTCCCCATGTCCTCCATGACCCCCATGTCCTTCATGACCCCCATGTCCTCCATGAACCCCATGTCCACCCCATGTCCCCATGTCCTCCCCACCTCCCTCCATACCCCCATGTCCTCCATGTCCCCCATGTCCCCACGACCCCCATGTCCCTGTGACCCCCACGCACTCCACGACCCCCACATCCCCCCACATCCCTCCATACCCCCGTCCCCCCCACACACCTCCACCCCACCGCACGTCCCACCCCACATCCCACCCCACAGCCTTCACCTACTTCTACAAGGGCGGCCGCTACTGGCAGTTCGACAACCAGCAGCTGCGGGTGGCCCCGGGTTACCCCAAATCGGTGCTGCGGGACTGGCTGGGCTGCGGGGGCCGCCGGGGGGGCGGCGGCGACGACGACGAGCCCCACGGCGGCGGGGACGACGGGGACGTCACCCCACTGCCGGGCGGTGGCGGTGGCGGCGGTGGGGACACCGAGGTCATCGTCATCGAGGTGGGGTCCGGGCCGGGCGCCGTGGCCCTGCCCCTGGCGTTGGTGTTGGCAGCCGGGGGGCTGGCGGTCGGGGCTTTGCTCTGCCGCCGCCGCGGGCCCCCCAAGCGCCTGCTCCACTGCCAGCGCTCCCTGCTGCCGCGCGTCTAGCCACGCCCCCCCTTCTGCCCTCAGCCACGCCCCTCACACCTCCCAGGCCACGCCCTCCCCCCTCCTGCCTCTTCCCCTGCCTCCTTCCTTCCTGCGATGGGGTTACTGCCCCCCCCTCCCCCGTTGTGGCTGCTCTGCTCCAGGTTGGGATCCCGGTGGCCACGCCCCCACGAGGAGGCCACGCCCACAAGGGTGGATACACCCACCACAAAGGCCACGCCCCCCTCCTGCCTCTTCCTTCCTGGGATGGGGTTGCTGCCCCCCCTGTTGTGGCTGCTCTGCTCCAGGTGGGGGACCCGGTGGCCACACCCCCAGGAGGACACTCCCACAAGGACACGCCCACCTCTCAAATGGACACGCCCACATCACAGGCCACACCCCCCTTCCTGCCCCTTCCCCTGCCCCTTCCCCTGCCTCTTTCCTTCCTGGACTGGGGCTGCCCCCTTGTTGTGGTTGCTTTGCTCCAGGTGGAAGCCCGGTGGCCACGCCCCCAGGAGGCCACTCCCACAAGGCCACGCCCCCATCCCTCCTGCCTCTTCCCCTGCCTCCTTCTTTCCTGGACTGGGGCTGCCCCCTTGTTGTGGTTGCTCTGCTCCAGGTGGGGGACCTGGTGGCCACGCCCACCCCGGAGGCCACTCCCACAAGGACACGCCCCAGATAAGGCCACGCCCCCCTCCTGCCCCTTCCCCTGCCTCCTTCCTTCTTGGACTGGGGCTGCCCCCTTGTTGTGGTTGCTCTGCTCCAGGTGGGGGACCTGGTGGCCACGCCCCCCCGGAGGAGGCCACTCCCCCAGGAGGCCACTCCCACAAGGACACGCCCCAGATCAGGCCACGCCCCCCTCCTGCCCCTTCCCCTGCCTCCTTCCTTCTTGGACTGGGGCTGCCTCCTCTTGTGGTTGCTCTGCTCCAGGTGGGGGACCTGGTGGCCACGCCCCCACGATGAGGCCACGCCCCCATGGAGCCACGTCCACCACCCAGGCCACGCCCCCCCTGCCTCTTCCCCTGCCTCCTTCCTTCCCAGGATGGGGCTGCTGCCCCCTGTTGTGGTTGCTCTGCTCCCTCCTGGGCATGGCCCCTCCCACAGCCCTTGGGTGGCCCATGGGAGCCTGGTGGCCACACCCACAAGGGTGTACACGCCCCCTATGGATCCACGCCCACAGGGAGACCACACCCACAAGGGTGGACACGCCCCCAAGGTGGCCACACATCCCCCCAAGGAGGGGGACTGTGGCCATGGCCACACCCCCAAGGAGGCCACGCCCCCACCTGGAGCCACACCCGCAATGGGGGACACGCCCCTGCATAAGCCACGCCCCCACACCCCCACCTGGGGAGGCCCCTCCCACCCGCAGCCCCCCCCTGCCGCATCCGGGGGGGGCTCTGCCTGGGTTCCTGGTGGCCACGCCCCCTGCCCGAGGCCACGCCCCCAGGAGGCCCCTCCCACTTGGAGGCCCCGCGCCCCCTTTGCAGGAAAGCAGGGGGTGGGGCCTGGCTTGGCCCCGCCCTCCCCTTCCTTATGGTGCTCTGGGCGGGGCCGGTGAGGGGGCCACACCCCCTCCCTGCACCCACGTGTGAGGGTGGGCGGGGCTTCCCCCTGACCCCGCCCCCTTCCTCCTCCTCCTCCTCCCCCCTGGGAGCCGCGCTGGGCGCGCCCAGGTTGGGGGGGGTGGGGAGGGGTCATGACCCCGCCCCCCGGCCCCGCCTCTGACCTCGCTGGGAAAGGTCAGAGGTCAGCCCCGCCCGCTTGAGGAGGGGGGGGCGGAGCCGATGCGGGAGCCACACCCCCCCTGCAGGGCCAGGAGGAGGGGGAGGAGCTGCAGGTCACGTGACCCTCCCCCAAGCCCCGCCCACCCACCCACCCCCTCCCACCACAGAAGGGGGCGGGGCCATCTGTAGAGCGGAGGCCCCCCGATTGGCTGGCTCCGGGCGTGGGGGCGGGGCCGAGGTGGGCAGGGGGAAAGGGGGCGGGGCTGCCTACGCAAACGAGGCCTATGCAAACGAAGGGGGGGCGGGGCTGACCGAGCTATGCAAATGGGATGGGTGGGTGGGGCTATGCAAATGAGGGGCGGGGCCCGCTGTACATAGGGGCGTGGGGGGAGTTTTAGGGGGGATTTTGGGGGTTATTTGGGTTGTTTTTTTTTTACCGTTTTCGGGGATTTTTTCGGGGGGGTTTCGGAGGGGCCCGACCCCCCCCTCCCCCATCCTGCTGGGCGGGACTTGGGGGGGGGAGGGGCCGCCCCGGATGCCTGGGCCCTCCGCGAACCCCCGGGGGGGGGGGTGGGGGGGGTGGGAGGGGGAGGGGGGCGGGAGGGGAGAGACCCCTCCCCCCTCCCCCAGGACACGGACGAGTTAATAATTAATAATTAATTAATAATAATTAATAAAGAAAGGCCCGGAAAGGAAGCTGCCGCCGTGCTGGGGGCTACTGGGAGGGAACTGGAGGGGACTGGGAGGGACTGGGGGCGACTGGGGGGGCTGGGAGGGGACTGGCAGTTACTGGGAGGGAACTGGGGGCTACTTGGAGGCACTGGGGGGTTACTGGGAGGCACTGGGGGGTTAGTGGGAGGCACTGGGACGAGACTGGGGGCTACTGGGAGGCACTGGGGGGTTAGTGGGAGGCACTGGGAGCTACTGGGAGGCACTGGGAGAGGGCAGGGGGCTACTGGGGGGCCCTGGGGGCTACTGGGCAGGGATTGGGATGAGACTGGGGGCTACTGGGAGACACTGGGAGGCACTGGGGGGTTACTGGGAGGCACTGGGGGGGTACTGGGGGGCACTGGGAGAGGGCAGGGAGCTACTCGGGGGCCCTGGGGGCTACTGGGAGGCACTGGGACAAGACTGGGGGCTACTGGGAGACACTGGGAGGCACTGGAGGGTTACTGGGAGGCACTGGGATAGGGTAGGGAGCTACTGGGGGCCCTGGGGGCTACTGGGCAGGGACTGGGGGGTTACTGGGGGTTACTGGGAGGCGCTGGGGGGTTACTGGGGGTTACTGGGAGGTGCTGGGGGTTTACTGGGAGGCACTGGGACGAGACTGGGGGCTACTGGGAGACACTGGGAGGCACTGGGGGGTTACTGGGAGGCACTGGGAGAAGGTAGGGAGCTACTGGGGGCCCTGGGGGCTACTGGGCAGGGACTGGGGGGTTACTGGGGGTTACTGGGAGGCGCTGGGGGGTTACTGGGGGTTACTGGGAGGTGCTGGGGGTTTACTGGGAGGCACTGGGACGAGACTGGGGGCTACTGGGAGTCACTGGGAGGCACTGGGGGGTTACTGGGAGGCACTGGGAGAGGGCAGGGGGCTACTGGGGGGCCCTGGGGGCTACTGGGCAGGGATTGGGATGAGACTGGGGGCTGCTGGGAGACACTGGGAGAAGACTGGGGGCTACTGGGAGACACTGGGAGGCACTGGGGGGTTACTGGGAGGCACCGGGAGAGCCTGGGAGCTACTGGGGGGCCCTGGGGGCTACTGGGCAGGGACTGGGGGGTCACTGGGGGTTACTGGGAGACACTGGGGGGTTACTGGGAGGCACTGGGACGAGACTGGGGGCTACTGGGAGACACTGGGAGACACTGGGGGGTTACTGGGGGTTACTGGGAGGCGCTGGGAGGGGCCGGGCTGGCGCCGGCGCGGGTCGCGTGCCTGGGCCGGGCGCCCAAGCGCTGAGCTCAGCGTTGCCGCACAGCTGGCGCCGCCGGGGCCACATCTGGAGCGGGGGGGGGGAGGGGAGGGGCCGGCACGTGACGGGGCCCAGGCGTCCGGGAGGCCCCCGCTCTCCCCCCTCCCCTCCCCCCGCCCAAGGGGGCCCAGGCGTCCGGGCGCAAACAACAGTCGGTGGAGCAGAAGGATCGAACGCGGCTTTTTTATTGATAGGAAGGGCCCAGGCGTCCGGGCGGCGTCGCTCCACGCGGGGGCCCAGGCGTCCGGGTTCCTCACTGGTTCTTACTGGGCGGCGCTGGGGAGCCCTTGGGGCGCAGGCGGGTGCTGGGGGCGGCCGGGGGGGGCTTCGGCCGCGCTGCCGCCTCCAGGCTCTGGCTCAGCTGCACTGCCCGCCGCTGCCGGGGGGGGGGGGGAGGGAGGGAGTCAGCGGGGCCCAGGCGTCCGGGGAAGGGGCCCAGGTGTCCGGAAAAGGGGCCCAGGCGTCCGGGAAAAGGGGCCCAGGCGTCCAGGGAAGGGGCCCAGGTGTCCAGGAAGGGGCCCAGGCGTCCGGGGAAGGGCCCAGGCGTCTGGGGAAGGGGCCCAGGCGTCCGGGGAAGGGGCCCAGGCGTCCGGGAAGGGGCCCAGGCGTCCAGAAAAGGGGCCCAGGTGTCCGGGAAAAGGGGCCCAGGTGTCCGGGAAAAGGGACCCAGGCGTCCGGGGGAGGGGCCCAGGTGTCCGGGAAAAGGGGCCCAGGCGTCTGGGGAAAGGGGCCCAGGTGTCCGGGAAAAGGTGCCCAGGTGTCCGGGAAAGGGGCCCAGGTGTCCGGGAAAAGGGACCCAGGCATCCGGGAAAGGGGCCCAGGAGTCCGGGGGAGGGACCCAGGCATCCGGGGAAGGGGCCCAGGCGTCCGGCCCCCCCCCATTACTCACTGCAAAGGCCTCATTCTCCTGCAGCCGCCGAATTTGTCCCTTCCACAGTGGAGCTGGGCGGCCATCTTGGGGGGGGGGGGGAAAGAGGGGCGTCAGGGCCCAGGCGTCCGGGCGGCCCCCACCCCACCTCCGGGGGGGAGCAAGGCCCCCCCCCGCCCCCCACGAGGGACCCAGGCGTCCGGGCAGCTTCTCACCCACGAAGGACCAATCCGGGAGGTCGCGCAGGGGCCCGTAACCGGCCGTGCTGGGGGCGAAGCCCTGCCTGGGGGGGGGGAGGGGGGAGAATGAGGGGCCCAGGCGTCCGGGGAGACCCGGTCCATCCCCATCCCCACACACCCAGGGGGCCCAGGCATCTGGGGAAGGGGCCCAGGCGTCTGGGAAGGGGCCCAGGTGTCCAGGGAAGGGGCCCAGGTGTCCGGGAAGGGGCCCAGGCGTCCGGGAAGGGGCTCAGGCATCCGGGAAAAGGGCCCAGGCATCCGGGAAAAGGGCCCAGGCGTCCGGGAAGGGGCCCAGGCATCCGGGGAAAGGGCCCAGGCGTCCGGGAAAGGGGCCCAGGCATCCGGGAAAGGGGCCCAGGCGTCCGGGAAAGGGGCCCAGGCGTCCGGGAAGGGGCCCAGGCGTCCGGGAAGGGACCCAGGTGTCCGGGGAGGGACCAAGGCGTCCGGGTGAAGGGACCCAGGTGTCCGGGAAGGGGCCCAGACATCCAGGGAAGGGGCCCAGGTGTCCGGGACGACACCCCTCCCCCCCCACAGCCCCCCTCGCCCCTCCCCCCCCCCGGGGGGCCCAGGCGTCCCGGCTCACTCCACTCTCCATTGGCCCATGCGCTGGTGGGGGCGGGGCAGGGCGCTCTGCGTCCGGGCCCGGAGCTCCGCTGGGGGAGGGAGGGGCGGGGCGAGGTTGGGGGCGGGGCCAAGATAGCCACGCCCCCTTTCAGACCCCGCCCCTGCACTCATCGCCCCGCCCCCCTACAACTCTCCTTTCCCCCCCCACCTTGTCCCCCCTCACCCCTTCGCACTCCCCCTTTTTGGCCCCCTCCCCCGCGCCGTAGCCCAGCCCGGCCCCTCCCTAAGCCACGCCCCTCCCCTAGGCCCCGCCCCCGGACCAGGCCCCGCCCCCACCCCCCGCCGCGGTCGCCCCGGCGCTACCGATCCGCATGATCCTGCGCGCCGCCATGGCCTCGGCCGGAAGTTGCGCCGCCCGCCGGAAGCAGCTCCGCAGGGAAGCCGGAAGTGGCCGCCGCCGCGACGTCACAGAGGCGGGCGCCGCCATAATGCCGTACGGCAGCGGCGCGGGCGCCGCCATCTTGTCCCTCCCGCCATCTTGGCGGCGCCCGCTACTTACGGCGGCCGCGCGGCGCCAAAACGCGCAGCGCTTCCCCCCCTCCCCCCCCACCCCAAGACAGACGGACAGAGGGGGAGGTTTTTGGGGCGCAATGGGGCTTTATTGGGGCGCCTCAGCCGAGCGTGTCCTTCCAGGGGCGCTTGGGGGGCGGCGGGGCGGCGGGCGCCGGCCGCTCCAGCGGGTTCTGGGCGAAGGTCTGGCGCAGCGGCCCTGGGGGGAACAGACGGACGGACGGACACGTGAGCCGGGGGGGGGGGGTGTCGTGCAAGAGAGACCCCCCCTCGTGCAAGAGAGACCCTCGTGCAAGACCCTCGTGCAAGAGACCCTTGTGCAAGAAAGACTCTTGTGCAAGAAACCCTTGTGCAAAACCCTTGTGCAAGAAAAACCCTCGTGCAAGACCCTCCCTTGTGTGAGACCCTTGTGCAAGAAAGACTCTTGTGCAAGAGAGACCCTCGTGCAAGACCCACCCTCGTGCAAGACCCTCGTGCAAGAAAAACCCTTGTGCAAGACCCTCCCTCATGCAAGACTCTCCCTTGTGCAAGACCCTCGTGCAAGAAAGACCCCCTGTGCAAAATCCTCCCTCGTGCAAGACCTTTGTGCAAGAGACCCTTGTGCAAGACCCTCGTACAAGACCCACCCTTGTGCAATAGACCCTCATGCAAGAGACCCTTGTGCAAGAAAAGCCCTCGTGCAAGACCCTCCCTTGTGCAAGACCCTCGTGCAAGAGAGACCCTCGTGCAAGAAACCCTTGTGCAAGAGAGATCCTCGTGCAAAAGACCCTTGTGCAAGACCCTCTTATGCAAGACGCTCGTGCAAGAGAGACCTCATGCAAGACCCTCCCTCGTGCAAGACCCTCGTGCAAGAAAAACCCTTGTGCAAGACCCTCCCTCATGCAAGACCCTCCCTCGTGCAAGACCCCCCCTCGTGCAAGAAAGACCCTCGTGCAAGACCCCCCCTCGAGCAAGCCCCCCCCGCCGTCGTGCGAGGCGCCGCTCACCCTTGGCGGCCAGGGCCAGGTGGTTGCGGAGCCGCCACTCGCGCCGCTCGCGCTGCTGCGCCGCCTGCGCCTCCCGCCAGTCTGCGCACGGGGACACACGCGGGCGTCACCCCGGGCGAGAAACCCCCGCGCGCGACACCCCCCTCGTGCAAGAAAACCCCCCTCGTGCAAGAAACCCTCGTGCAAAAAACCCCCCTTGTGCAAAACCCCCTTGTGCAAAACCCCTCGTGCAAAACCCCCTCGTGCAAAACCCCCTTGTGCAAAACCTCCTTGTGCAAAACCCTTGTGCAAAACCTCCTTGTGCAAAACCCCCTTGTGCAAAACCCCCTTGTGCAAAACCTCCTTGTGCAAAACCTCCTTGTGCAAAACCCCTTGTGCAAAACCCCCTTGTGCAAAAACCCCTTGTGCAAAACCCCTTGTGCAAAACCTCCTTGTGCAAAACCTCCTTGTGCAAAACCCCCTTGTGCAAGAAAACCCCCCTCGTGCAAGAAACCCTCGTGCAAAAAACCCCCCTTGTGCAAAACCCCCTTGTGCAAAACCCCTCGTGCAAAACCCCCTCGTGCAAAACCCCCTTGTGCAAAACCTCCTTGTGCAAAAACCCCTTGTGCAAAACCTCCTTGTGCAAAACCCCCTTGTGCAAAACCCCTTGTGCAAAACCCCTTGTGCAAAACCCCCTTGTGCAAAACCTCCTTGTGCAAAACCCCCTTGTGCAAAACCCCTTGTGCAAAACCCCCTCGTGCAAAACCTCCTTGTGCAAAACCTCCTTGTGCAAAACCCCCTTGTGCAAAACCTTCTTGTGCAAAACCTTCTTGTGCAAAACCCCTTGTGCAAAACCCCCTTGTGCAAAACCCCCTCGTGCAAAACCTCCTTGTGCAAAACCCCCTTGTGCAAAACCCCTTGTGCAAAACCCCCTTGTGCAAAACCCCCTTGTGCAAAACCCCCTTGTGCAAAACCCCCTTGTGCAAAACCTCCTTGTGCAAAACCTCCTTGTGCAAAACCCCCTTGTGCAAAACCCCCTTGTGCAAAACCCCTTGTGCAAAACCCCCTTGTGCAAAACCCCTTGTGCAAAACCCCCTTGTGCAAAACCTCCTTGTGCAAAACCCCCTTGTGCAAAACCCCCTTGTGCAAAACCTCCTTGTGCAAAACCCCTCGTGCAAAACCCCTCGTGCAAAACCTCCTTGTGCAAAACCTCCTTGTGCAAAACCCCTTGTGCAAAACCCCTTGTGCAAAACCTCCTTGTGCAAAACCCCCTTGTGCAAAACCCCCTTGTGCAAAACCCCTTGTGCAAAACCTCCTCGTGCAAAACCCCTTGTGCAAAACCCCCTTGTGCAAAACCTCCTTGTGCAAAACCCCCTTGTGCAAAACCCCTTGTGCAAAACCCCCTTGTGCAAAACCCCTTGTGCAAAACCCCCTCGTGCAAAACCCCCTTGTGCAAAACCCCCTTGTGCAAAACCTCCTTGTGCAAAACCCCCTTGTGCAAAACCTCCTTGTGCAAAACCCCCTTGTGCAAAACCCCTTGTGCAAAACCTCCTTGTGCAAAACCCCCTTGTGCAAAACCCCTTGTGCAAAACCCCCTCGTGCAAAACCCCCTCGTGCAAAACCCCTTGTGCAAAACCCCCTTGTGCAAAACCCCTTGTGCAAAACCCCCTTGTGCAAAACCTCCTTGTGCAAAACCCCTTGTACAAAACCCCCTTGTGCAAAACCTCCTTGTGCAAAACCTCCTTGTGCAAAACCCCCTTGTGCAAAACCCCTTGTGCAAAACCCCCTTGTGCAAAACCTCCTTGTGCAAAACCCCCTTGTGCAAAACCCCTTGTGCAAAACCCCTTGTGCAAAACCCCTTGTGCAAAACCTCCTTGTGCAAAACCCCCTTGTGCAAAACCTCCTTGTGCAAAACCTCCTTGTGCAAAACCCCCTTGTGCAAAACCCCTTGTGCAAAACCCCCTTGTGCAAAACCCCCTTGTGCAAAACCCCCTTGTGCAAAACCCCTTGTGCAAAACCCCCTTGTGCAAAACCCCCTTGTGCAAAACCTCCTCGTGCAAAACCCCCTTGTGCAAAACCCCCTTGTGCAAAACCTCCTTGTGCAAAACCTCCTTGTGCAAAACCTCCTTGTGCAAAACCCCTTGTGCAAAACCCCCTTGTGCAAAACCCCCTTGTGCAAAACCTCCTTGTGCAAAACCCCCTTGTGCAAAACCCCTTGTGCAAAACCCCCTTGTGCAAAACCCCCTTGTGCAAAACCTCCTCGTGCAAAACCCCCTTGTGCAAAACCCCCTTGTGCAAAACCTCCTTGTGCAAAACCCCCTTGTGCAAAACCCCTTTGTGCAAAACCCCCTTGTGCAAAACCTCCTTGTGCAAAACCCCCTTGTGCAAAACCCCCTTGTGCAAAACCCCCTTGTGCAAAACCTCCTTGTGCAAAACCCCCTTGTGCAAAACCCCCTTGTGCAAAACCTCCTCGTGCAAAACCCCTTGTGCAAAACCCCCTTGTGCAAAACCCCCTTGTGCAAAACCTCCTTGTGCAAAACCCCCTTGTGCAAAACCCCCTTGTGCAAAACCTCCTTGTGCAAAACCCCCTTGTGCAAAACCTCCTTGTGCAAAAACCCCTCGTGCAAAACCCCCTTGTGCAAAACCTCCTTGTGCAAAACCTCCTCGTGCAAAACCCCCTTGTGCAAAACCCCCTTGTGCAAAACCCCTTGTGCAAAACCCCCTTGTGCAAAACCTCCTTGTGCAAAACCCCTTGTGCAAAACCCCTTGTGCAAAACCTCCTTGTGCAAAACCCCCTTGTGCAAAACCCCCTTGTGCAAAACCCCCTTGTGCAAAACCCCCTTGTGCAAAACCCCTTGTGCAAAACCCCCTTGTGCAAAACCTCCTTGTGCAAAACCCCTTGTGCAAAACCCCCTTGTGCAAAACCCCCTTGTGCAAAACCTCCTTGTGCAAAACCCCCTTGTGCAAAACCCCCTTGTGCAAAACCTCCTTGTGCAAAACCCCCTTGTGCAAAACCCCTTGTGCAAAACCTCCTTGTGCAAAACCCCTCGTGCAAAACCCCCCCAATGCAACACCCCCCCCGGTGCAAAACCCTTTTGCAACCTCCTCGTGCAAAACCGCTCGTGCAAACCCCTCGTGCAACCCCCCGCGCGCGTGCAACGCCCCCCCCGCGTGCGCTCACCCTTGCGGAGGGTCTGGAGGAGGCCGGGGGCGGCGGCGGGGGCGGCGGGGGGGGCGGGGGGCGGCGGGGGGGGCAGGCCGAGGCGGGCGCGCAGCCCCGGCACCCGCAGCAGCCCCACCTGCGCCAGGCTCACGGCGTTCGACGTCGCCCAGTACGTCAGGATGGCCTGGGGGGGGGACGGGGACGGACACACGGACGCAGCGCGGGGAGGGGGGGGGGGTCACGGCCTCGTGCGAGGAACCGGCCCCCTCGTGCGAGGGAGCGTCCTCGTGCGAGGAATCGTCCTCGTGCAAGGAACTGCTCTTGTGCAAGGAATTGCTCTCGTGCAAGGGAGCATCCTCGTGCAAGGAATTGCTCTCGTGCAAAGAAACATCCTCGTGCAAAGAATTGCTCTTGTGCAAGGGAGCGTCCTTGTGCAAGAGTGTGTCCTTGTGCAAGGGAGCATCCTCGTGCAAGGAACTGCTCTTGTGCAAAGGATCATCCTTGTGCAAGGAATTGTCCTCGTGCAAGGAATTACTCTCATGCAAAAGATGATCCTTGTGCAAAGAATTGCTCTCGTGCAAAGAAGCATCCTCATGCAAGGAACTGCTCTTGTGCAAGGGAGCGTCCTTGTGCAAGAGTGTGTCATCGTGCAAGGGAGCATCCTCGTGCAAGGGAGCATCCTCGTGCAAGGAATTGCTCTCGTGCAAGGAAGCATCCTCGTGCAAGGAATTGCTCTCGTGCAAGGGAGCGTCCTCGTGCAAGGAACTGCTCTCGTGCAAGGAATTGCTCTCGTGCAAGGGAGCATCCTCGTGCAAGGAATTGCTCTTGTGCAAGGAACTGCTCTTGTGCAAGAGTGTGTCCTCGTGCAAGGGAGCATCCTCGTGCAAGGGAGCATCCTCGTGCAAGGAGCATCCCCGTGCAAGGAATCGTCCTCGTGCAAGGAACTGCTCTTGTGCAAAGAATTGCTCTCGTGCAAAGAAACATCCTCGTGCAAGGAAACATCCTCATGCAAGGAATTGCTCTTGTGCAAGAAATTGCTCTTGTGCAAAGAGCGACCCTCGTGCAAGGGAGCGTCCTCGTGCAAAGAAACATCCTTGTGCAAGGAACTGCTCTCGTGCAAGGGGGCATCCTCGTGCAAAGGAGCATCCTCGTGCGAGGAACCAGCCTCGTGCGGGGAATTGCTCTTGTGCAAAGGATCATCCTTGTGCAAGGAATCGTCCTCGTGCAAGGAACAGTCCTTGTGCAAGGGAGCGTCTTTGTGCAAGGAACTGCTCTAGTGCAAGAGACCGTCCTCGTGCGAGGAATCGCTCTCGTGCAAGGAACGATCCTCGTGCAAAGGAGTGTTCTGCAAGGAATTGCTCTCGTGCAAGGAACTGCTCTTGTGCAAGGAATCGTCCTCGTGCAAGGAATTGGTCTTGTGCAAGAGAGCATCCTCAGGCAAGGAACGTGCAAAGGAGCATCCTTGTGCAAGGAACTGCTCTTGTGCAAGAGAGCAGCCTCGTGCGAGGGAGCGCTCTGGTGCAAAGGATGGTCCTCGTGCAAGGGAGCGTCCTCGTGCAAGGAATTGCTCTCGTGCAAGGAATCGCCCTCGTGCAAGGAATCGTCCCCGTGCAAGGAATCGTCCTCGTGCAAGGAATTGCTCTCGTGCAAGGAATCGCCCTCGTGCAAGGACTCTTCCCCGTGCAAGCCCCGCCCCCACGTGCAAGCCCCGCCCCCTCGCAAAGCCCCCCCTCCGTGCAAGCCCCACCCCGGGCCACCAAGCCCCACCCCCATGTGCCAAGCCCCGCCCCCTCGCCCCAAGCTCCACCCCCCTTTGTGCCCCCCTCACTCACCACGGGGAAGAGGAGGAGCAGGAGGCGGAGCAAAGCCCCGCCCCCACGCACAAGCCCCGCCCCCTCGCCCCACAAGCCCCGCCCCCCCCTTTGCGCCCCCCCCTCACTCACCGCGGGGAAGTGGAGGATGAAGGGCAGGAAGAGGAGGGGCAGGAGGCGGAGCAACTGCCGGGCCGGCCCCGCCCCCTGGCTCGACACCCCCGTCTCCGCCCCCAGCTGCGGGTGGGCGGGGCCGTGGGTGGGGGGCGGGGCCAGAACCGACCCCACCCCCCATAGAGCACCTATAGCCGCCCCCCCCCACCCGTATAGGAGCGACCAGACCCCTCCCATTATATAGGGTCTATAGGCACCTCCCACCTATGGGGCACCTATAGGGGGTCACCCCAACCCCCTCCCGGTTTCTATAGGGTCTATAGTGTCCCCAAACTTTCTATAGAGCTTACAGGGTTCCTAAAGCTTCTATAGGATCCATAGGGCCCCCAGGGCTTCTATAGGATTCCTGGGGTTTCTACAGGGTCTGTAGAACCCCCACAGTTTCTATGGGGCCCCCCGGGTTCCTACAGGGTCTACAGGGCCCCCAAGGTTTCTATATTGTCCATAGGGCCCCCAGGGTTTCTATAGGATCCATAGGGCCCCTGGGGTTTCTACAGGGCCCCCAGGGTTTCTATAGGGTTTATAGTGCACCCAAGGTTTCTATAGGATCCATAGGACCCCCAGGATTCCTATGGGATCTATAGGGTGCCCAGGTTTTCTATAGCATCCGTAAGGCCCCCAAGGTTTCTATAGGGCCCCCAAGGCTTCTATAGGACTCCAAGGTTTCTATAGCGTCTATAGGGCCCCCAAAGTTTGTACAGGATCCATAGGGCCCCCAGAGTTTCTACAGGGTCTATAAAGCGCCCAGGTTTTCTATAGCATCCGTAAGGCCCCCAGAGTTTCTATAAGGTTCCACAAGTTTTTATAGGGTCTATAAAGCACCCAAGGTTTCTACAGGATCCATAGGGCTTCCAGGGTTCCTGTGGGGTCTATAGGGCCCCCAGATTTTCTATAGCATCCGTAAAGCCCCCAGGGTTTCTATAGGGCCTATAAGATGCCCAAGGTTTCTATAAGGTCTACAGGGCCCCCAAGGTTTCTATGGGATCCATAGGGTGTTCAGGGCTCCTACAGGGTCTATAAAGAGCCCAGGATTTCTATAGCATCTGTAAGGCCCCCAGGGTTTCCATAGGGCTCCAGGGTTTCTATAGGGGCTCCGGGTATTTTTATAGGGCCCTAAGAGCTTCCACAGGGTCTATAGTGCCCCCAAGGTTTCTATAGGGCTCCAAGGTTTCTATCAGGCCCCGGGGGTTTCTATAGGGTCTATAGGGCCCCCAAGGTTTCTATAGGGCTCTAGGGTTTCTATAGGGCCCTGGGGGTTTCTATAGGGTCTATAGGGCCCCCAAGGTTTCTATAGGGCTCTAGGGTTTCTATAGGGCCCCGGGGGTTTCTATAGGGTCTATAGGGCCCCCAAGGTTTCTATAGGGCTCTAGGGTTTCTATAGGGCCCCGGGGGTTTCTATAGGGTCTATAGGGCCCCCAAGGTTTCTATAGGGCTCTAGGGTTTCTATAGGGCCCCGGGGGTTTCTATAGGGTCTATAGGGCCCCCAAGGTTTCTATAGGGCTCTAGGGTTTCTATAGGGCCCTGGGGGTTTCTATAGGGTCTACAGGGCCCCAAGGTTTCTATAGGGCTCCAGGGTTTCTATAGGGCCCCGGGGGTTTCTATAGGGTCTATAGGGCCCCCAAGGTTTCTATAGGGCTCTAGGGTTTCTATAGGGCCCCGGGGGTTTCTATAGGGTCTATAGGGCCCCCAAGGTTTCTATAGGGCCCACAGGGCGCTGGGGCGGGTGCAGGGCGGTACCTCGAGGACGAGCCAGGTGGAGGCGGTGACGAGCAGCGGCAGCAGGTAAAGGGGGTCGGGAGCGGCCAAGTCGGGGAACCAGGCGACGCCGCCGGTGCGGAAACCCGGGACCGGCACCGCCGCCATCCGCCGCAGCGCCACGAAGAAGGAGACGAACACGGGCGCCTGCGAACGACCCCCGGCCCCCCCCCGGAAACGGCGGCGGGGTCACCCGGACGCCTGGGCCCCTCCGGGGAACCTCCCCAAAGGGTCACCCGGACGCCTGGGCCCCTCGCCCGGACGCCTGGGCCCCTTCCCCGGACGCCTGGGCCCCTCGCCCGGACGCCTGGGCCCCTTTTCCCAGACGCCTGGGCCCCTTCACCCGGACGCCTGGGCCCCTTACCGGACGCCTGGGCCCCTTCCCCGGACACCTGGGCCCCTTCCCGGACGCCTGGGCCCCTTTTCCCAGACGCCTGGGCCCCTCCGGGGAACCTCCCCAAAGGGTCACCCGGACGCCTGGGCCCCTCGCCCGGACGCCTGGGCCCCTTCCCCGGATGCCTGGGCCCCTCGCCCGGACGCCTGGGCCCCTTCCCGGACGCCTGAGCCCCTTTTCCCAGACGCCTGGGTCCCTTCCCCGGACGCCTGGGCCCCTTTCCCGGACGCCTGGGCCCCTTCCCGGACGCCTGGGCCCCTTTTCCCGGACACCTGGGCCCCTTCCCCGGACGCCTGGGTCCCTTCCCCGGACGCCTGGGTCCCTTCCCCGGACGCCTGGGCCCCTTTCCCGGACGCCTGGGCCCCTTTTCCCGGACACCTGGGCCCCTTCCCCGGACGCCTGGGTCCCTTCCCGGACGCCTGGGTCCCTTCCCCGGACGCCTGGGCCCCTTCACCCGGACGCCTGGGCCCCTCGCCCGGACGCCTGGGCCCCTTCCCGGACGCCTGGGCCCCTTCCCCGGACGCCTGGGTCCCTTCCCGGACGCCTGGGCCCCTTCCCCGGACGCCTGGGCCCCACCTGCACCAGGGGCACCAGGAAGCCCCGCAGCGGGTTGACGTCATGAGCCTTCTGATAGGCCGCCAGCTCCGTGTAGGCCAACGTCACTGCAAAGGGGGGGGCGGGGCCAAGGTGGGGGCGGGGCCAGCTGCAGCCCCACCCCCAGCACCAGGCCCTGCCCCCTCCCAGAAGCCCCACCCCCTGCAAAAGGCTCCACCCCCAGCCTAAAGCCCCACGCCTGAGGCCCCGCCTCCCCACCCCAATAAGCCCCACCCCAATAAGCCCCACCCCCTTTGCAGAGGCCCCACCCCCTCTCCATAAGCCCCACCCACTCCACCTCTCCCCCAGCTAACAGAGGGCTGCAGCCCCGCCTCTATTCCCCTCCTTAGCCCCACCCCCTTGTAGGCCACACCCTCCCAGAGGCCACACCCCCAGAACCCTTCTGAAGCCCCACCTCCTTCCCACAGGCCACGCCCCTCTCTGAAAACCACACCCCTCCCACATAGGCCCCGCCCCCTCCACCTCCCCCCAGCCCAGCAGCCCCTGCACCTCCCCTTCACCCCCCCTCTGTGTAGCCCCACCCCCTTTCTGGAAGCCACGCCCCATTCCCCCATAGGCCACACCCCCCTCTCCAGACCTCCCCTTTCCTCCACCCCCATGGCTCCACCCCCTTCAAGGCCACACCCCTCCCTGGAAGCCCCACCCCCCCTCTACCCCTCCCCAGCCAGCAGCCCCCTGCACCTCCCAGAAGCTCCACCCCCTCCCAGCAGAGCCCCGCCCCCTCTTGTCAGCCCCGCCCCCTCCCGGTGGCCCCGCCCCCTCCACCCCCAAAAGGCCTCCCCAGGCCAGCAGCTCCCCCCTTGCACCTCCCAGAAGCCCCGCCCACCTCCCAGCAAAGCCCTGCCCACCTCCCAGCTGAGACCCCGCCCCCTCCCGGCATAGCCACGCCCCCTCCACAGTGGCCCCGCCCCCTCCCCCCAAAGGCCTCCCCAAGCCAGTAGCTCCCCCCCGCAACAACTCCTCCCTCTCCCAGCAGAGGCCCCGCCCCCTCCTGTCAGCCCCGCCCCCTCCCAGCAGAGGCCCCGCCCCCCATCCACCCCCATCCCCTCCCCAGGCCAGCAGCTCCCCCCCCCCGCAGCAGCCCCCCCCCCGGCAGAGGCCCCGCCCCCCATGGGGCAGAAGCCCCGCCCCCCTCTCCGCGGCAGAAGCCCCGCCCCCCCGGCCGGGCAGAGGCCCCGCCCACCTTGCCGGGGGTCGCCGCGGCGGCGGGCGTCGCGCAGGCGCTGGCCCAGGCGCTGCAGGTGGGGCAGGTGGGGGGCCAGGCGGGCGGCCTGCCGCTGCGCCCCCAGGAGCAGGGGCAGCAGGGCCACCCGCGCCCCCGCCGTGCCTGCCCCACAGAGGCCCCGCCCCCCCCGGGGCGATGACGTCATCACCCGGCCCCCCACGGCGGTGAGGTCATCGCCCGCTCCCTGCCCCATAGACGCTTCCCCGGGGGGGTTCCTGCCCCAGAGCGTCCTCCCAAGAGATTCTCCTGCCCCATAACCACCTCCTGGGAGCCCATCCTGCCCCATAGAAAGTTCTCCAGCCCCATAGGAAGACTCTCCACCCCCATAGGGACACCCCCAGCCCCACAGCGACCCCCCCAGCCCCATAGGGACCTCCCCAGTCCCATAGGGACCCCCCCAGCCCCATAGAAATGCCCATCCTATCTACCTAGGAATGTTCTCCACCCCCATAGGGCCCCCCTCCTGCCCCATATGGACCCCCGAGCCCCGTAGCGACCCCCTCAGCCCCATAGAAGACCCCCAGCCCCATAGAGATGCCCACCTTACCTACCCTAGGAACGTTCTCCAGCCCCATAGGGACATGCTCAACCCCCACAGGGCCCCCCTCCTGCCCCATATGGACCCCCCAGCCCCATAGCGACCTCCCCCAGCCCCATAGCGATCCCCCCAGTCCCATAGAAGACCCCCAGCCCCATAGAGGACTCCCAGCCCCATAGAAATCCTCATCCTACTTATCATAGGGAAGTTCTCCACCCCCATAAGGCCCCTCTCCTGCCCCATATGGACCCCCCAGCCCCATAGCGACCTCCCCCCAGCCCCATAGTGATCTCCCTAGCCCCATAGAGATGCCCACCTTACCTACCCTAGGAACGTTCTCCAGCCCCATAGGAACATGTTCAACCCCCCTAGGGCCCCCCTCCTGCCCCATATGGACCCCCCAGCCCCATAGCAACCCCCCCAGCCCCATAGCGACCCCCCCAGCCCCATAGAAGACCCCCAGCCCCATAGAGATCTTCATCCTACCCACCATAAGGAAGTTCTCCACCCCCATAGGGAGGTTGTCCACCCCCATAGGGCCCCCCTCCTGCCCCATATGGACCCCCCAGCCCCATAGCGATCCCCCCCAGCCCCATAGTGACCTCCCCAGCCCCATAGCATCCCAACCCTACCTACCATAGGAACGTTCTCCAGCCCCACACAGACACTCCCCAACCCCACAAGGCCCCCCTCCTGCCCCATATGGACCCCCCAGCCCCATAGTGCCCTCCCCCAGCCCCATAGCGCCCCCCCCAGCCCCATAGAGAACTCCCAGCCCCATAGAGATCCTCATCCTACCTACCATAGAGAAGTTCTCCACCCCCATAGGGCCCTTCTCCTGCCCCATATGGACCCCCCAGCCCCATAGCGACCCCCTCAGCCCCACAGCGACCCCCTCAGCCCCATAGAAGACCCCCAGCCCCATAGAGATCTTTATCCTACCCACCATAAGGAAGTTCTCCACCCCCATAGAGAGGTTCTCCACCCCCATAGGGCCCCCCTCCTGCCCCATATGGACCCCCCCAGCCCCATAGCGACCCCCCCAGCCCCATAGCGATCCCCCCAGCCCCATATAGGACCCCCAGCCCCATAGAAACGTCCATCCTACCTACCATAAGGACGTTTTTCACCCCCATAAAGAAACACTTCACCCCCATAGAGCCCTTCTTCTGCCCCATATGGACCCCCCCAGCCCCATAGCGACCTCCCCCAGCCCCATAGCGCCCCCCCCGCCCCATAGAGGACCCCCAGCCCCATAGAGATCCCCATCCTACCTACCATAAGGAAGTTCTCCACCCCCATAGGACCCTTCTCCTGCCCCATATGGACCCCCCAGCCCCATAGCGACCCCCTCAGCCCCATATGGACCCCCCAGCCCCATAGCAACCCCCCCAGCCCCATAGCAACCCCCCCAGCCCCATAGCATCCCAACCCTATCTACCATAGGGACGTTCTCCAGCCCCATAGGGATGTTCTCCACCCCCATAGGGCCCTTCTCCTGCCCCATATGGACCCCCCCAGCCCCATAGCGACCTCCCCCCAGCCCCATAGCGCCCCCTCGCTCACCGAGGGCGATGGCGCCCCACCAGGGCAGCCCCCCGTCGAGGTGCAGCGTCTGCAGCAGGTTCTGCACCAGCCCCACGGGGCTGTAGCCGCCCAGGCCCAGCTCCTCCAGCCCCACGGCGGCGTCCCCCTGCCCCATGGCGGCGGCGGCGGCGGCGGCATCGGCCGCGTCCCCCCCCTGCCCCACGGCGGCGGCGGCGGCGGCGCCTTCTTCCGCGGGGGCTGTGGGGGGCTGAAATGGGGGGATGGGGGGGGGAAGGGGGGGTAAGGGGGCTGCCCCATAGATGCTCCCTCCCCTGAGCCCCCCCCCAATCCTGCCCCATGGATCCCCAAGATGCCCCCCGTTCTGCCCCCCAGACCCCCATTTTCGCCCCCCGAGCCCCATTTTTGCCCCCAGACCCCCATTCTGCCCCCCAGGTCCCCCAATCTGCCCCCCAGAGACCCCGTTCTGCCCCCCACCTGCCCCCAGACCCCCATTTCTGCCCCCCAGACCCCCATTATGCCCCCCAGACCCCCATTTTTGCCCCCCAGGTCCCCCAATCTGCCCCCCACCTGCCCCCAGACCCCCATTTTTGCCCCCCAGGCCCCCCAATCTGCCCCCCAGAGACCCCTATCTGCCCCCCAGAGACCCCCCTCAAACCCCCAATCTGCCCCCCATCTGCCCCTAGACCCCCAACTGGTCCCCTAGTGCCCCCAATCTGCCCCCCAGAGCCCCTAATCTGCCCCCCCAGGTCCCCTCATCCTGCCCCATGGATCCCCCATCTGCCCCCCAGAGCCCCCATTCTGCCCCCCAGGTCCCCCAATCTGCCCCCCACCTGCCCCCAGACCCCCATTTCTGCCCCCCTCCGAGCCCCATTTTTTTTTTTTTTCACCCCCACCCCCCGAGCCCCATTTTTGCCCCCAGACTCCCATTTCTGCCCCCCAGAGCTTCCGTTCTGCCCCCGTTCTGCCCCCAGACCCCCATTTCTGCCCCCCCAAGCCCCGTTTTCCACCCCCCAGAGCCCCCGTTCTGCCCCCCACCTGCCCCAGACCCCCATTTCTGCCCCCCAGAGCCCCCGTTCTGCCCCCCACCTGCCCCCAAACCCCTGTTCTGCCCCCCAGGTCCCCCAATCTGCCCCCCACCTGCCCCCAGACACCCATTTCTGCCCCCTCCGAGCCCCATTTTCACCCCCCGAGCCCCATTTTTGCCCCCCAGACTCCCATTTCTGCCCCCCAGAGCCCCCGTTCTGCCCCCGTTCTGCCCCCAGACCCCCATTTCTGCCCCCCCAAGCCCCGTTTTCACCCCCCAGAGCCCCCGTTCTGCCCCCCACCA
>NW_027118656.1:0-55166 GCF_036417845.1 Apteryx mantelli | reverse complement strand
TGATTAAATTTACTGGGACAGAGCGGTTATCGAGTTTCTAAGGAAAAAGCCCAAATTGCCCGGGAAAAAGTGATATATCTGGGATGTGAAATTTCCCAAGGACAAAGACGGTTGGGGGTGAATAGAATACAAGCGATTTGTGCCATCCCTGAACCTAGAAATTTGCACGAGTTACGAACTTTTCTAGGAATGACAGGGTGGTGCAGACTCTGGATTTTGAATTATGGACTGTTAGCCAAACCACTGTATGCAGCTTTAAAAGAGCCACAATTAGTTTGGAGTTTAGAGTGTAAAAGGGCTTTTCAAGACTTAAAACAGGCTCTGCAAGAAGCCCCAGCATTAGGATTGCCTGATTTGACAAAAACATTTCAACTCTTTGTACATGAGCGGCAACGACTAGCGCTTGGAGTTTTAACTCAACGAATTGGATCATGGAAGAGACCGGTGGGCTATTTTTCCAAGCAGTTGGATATGGTAAGTGCCGGATGGCCTTCTTGCCTCCGAGCAGTGGCTGCTACTGTAATGTTAGTCCAAGAAGCTAGAAAATTGACATTGGGAACAAAAATGGAAGTATTTGTGCCCCACATGGTGATTGCAGTTTTGGAACAAAAGGGGGGTCATTGGTTGTCATCCAGTAGAATGTTGAAATATCAAGCAATATTGAGAGAACAGGATGATATATTTTTAAAGATAACAACATGTTTGAATCCCGCTGAATTTTTAGGTAGCAAAATAGAGGAAGGCGAGCTGGAACATGATTGTATTGAGGTGATCGAACAAACTTACGCCAGTAGGGTAGATCTGAAAGATATTCCCCTTGTAAATCCTGATTGGACATTATTTACAGACGGTAGCAGCTTTGTTGAGAATGGAACGCGATATTCTGGATATGCTGTGGTTACTAAGCTTGAAGTAATTGAAGCAAAGGCATTAATGCCAGGAACGTCAGCGCAAAAGGCAGAACTGGTCGCTCTAATTCGGGCTTTAATACCGAGTACGGATAAGAGGGTGAATATTTGGGCAGATTCTAAATACGCTTTTGGAATAATACATATACATGGAGCTTTATGGAAGGAAAGAGGATTGTTGACGGCTCAAGGTAGTATTACTAAATATCGAACCGAGATCTTACAGTTATTAGAGGCTGTGGTACTACCTCAGCAAGTGGCTGTAATGCATTGTCGAGGACATCAGAGGGATGACAGCGATGTGGCACAAGGAAACATGAAGGCAGACCAGGCAGCCAAAATTGCTGCACGGCAAGTATGGACTGAATTAGCTCTAATACCTACTAAGGTAAGCCCGATTACTGCTCATCTCTCTGTAAATCCCTTTTATACCCAAGAAGATGAAAAATTAGCCGATTTGGTAAAGGCACAGAAGAATTCACATGGATGGTATGTAACAGGTAATGGACAAGTAGTAGTGCCTGCTACAATTATGAAACGAATAATACAAACTGAACATAATAAATGCCATTGGGGAGCAGAAGCATTGGTGCAGTTTTTAAAGCGGAGCATTATATCTGCACAAATGTTAACAATAGCAAAAGGGGTGAATGCGAAGTGTCCAGTATGTTTAAAGAATAATCCGGTAATACGAAAACAAATTCCAATGGGAACTTTGAAAGTGGGAATAGAACCAGGTGACTATTGGCAAGTGGATTTTGCAGAATTACCTAAATCAAAAGGGTTTAAGTATTTATTGGTATACGTATGTACCTTTTCAGGGTGGCTAGAAGCATTTCCCTGTAGAACGAATCAAGCTAGAGAAGTAGTAAAAACTTTGTTAAAAGAGATCATACCTAGATTTGGGGTACCTTTAGGAATTTCTTCAGATCGAGGCCCACACTTTATAGCTAAAATAGTACAGGAAATTAGTGAAATGCTTGGAATTAGCTGGGATTTACATACACCGTGGAGGCCACAATCTAGTGGAAAGGTAGAAAGGATGAATCAAACATTAAAAGGACAAATTAAAAAGATATGCCAGGAAGCTCAAATCCAATGGCCACAGGCATTGCCCCTTGCTTTATTGAGAATTCGTATAAAACCTAGAGAAGGGTTGTCTGTAAGTCCCTATGAAATTCTGTACGGTAAGCCATATACTGCACCAACGAAGGGAATGGGAAGTGCAGATTTACACCTCCAAGGAGATCAAGATGTTTATAGTTATATAATTTCTTTAAGCAGATTACTCACAGCCTTACGTGCCGCGATCATCTGGAATCGCCCTTTGCCGTTGGAGAATCAACCAGGAGACCAAGCGTATGTTCGAAACTGGCAAACGGAGCCTTTAAAGGAACAGTGGCATGGACTTTATTTGGTGCTATTGATAACATTTACCGCTGTGAAAGTAGCAGGAATTGATAATTGGATTCATTATACCAGAGTGAAGAAGGTACCATCACAATGGGGGGTAAAAATGATCACTCCTACAAAACTGAGATTTACATCTTGGTAATACTATGCTGGGTAGGATTAAGTAATGGTTTCGCTCAAATAATACATACATATGCTACTGTACATATAGAAGAACGAATGGATGTAAATTTGACTTGTGATTTTGTTGGAGATATGAGAAGTTCAATCCAAGACATTAGTTGCTATTGGCAGAAGAATGAGTCCAAATTGTCAAGTGGGTTTACAATCCGATGGGATAGTGATACACGAAGGGGTACTATGATTTTATCATTGCGAAATGTAAGTAAGACAGATGTAGGAAACTACACCTGTATTGTTTGGATTAAAGAGAGTTTTGATTATGGAAAAAGGGCATTAGAGGTTACTGCAAAATCAGAACCTATGCAGAAAAGAAACAGAGCCAGGAGAGAGTTAAAAGATTTGGAAAAAGACGAAATGCAACCAATACAAATAATCCAGGCGCCACAACAGGAAACACAAGAAAATCCAATGCAAAAGAAAGTTAGCTGAAAAACACCCAGTCTAGAACTGTACAAAAGTATACACTTGTGACACCCCGAAAGTGAAGTTACCTTTCCACCTGTGGTCCTTGCATTAAGGACAGGTTGTGCCTGTAGAGGAATTAAATACTCCATGAGTGAACCTGTAATACAATTCGGAGTGAGAATAGATTGTAGAACTACGATCAGGAGCACAGGAAATTTAGTTTGGGTTACAAGTGATGGACAATGGACGACTCACCTCCCCTTGGATGGGTTGGTGACTGAAATAACTTTAGGGTTACCAACTCTCTGCCCAATTTGGAAGAAAGCGCCATTTAAGGGTAGATTAGAAAATTTATGGATAATGAAGAGAGAAATAAAGGATGATGATGATTGGCAAGAACCATCATCCGGTGTGAAGTTAGGTTGGGCTTTAGAATCATTGTTTGCTCCAATTAGTACTTATCGGAATAGAGAAATGTTGTACCGGTTGTTAGGACAAACGGAAAGGCTAGCAAGAGTGACTAAAGAAGGATTTAAGGAAATAAACTTACAATTACAGGCAACCACAAAAATGACCCTGCAAAATAGAATGGCATTAGATATGCTGTTGCTAAAAGAACATGGAGTATGTGGTTATTTACGAGATAAGATTGATCATTGTTGTGTACATATTCCGAATGTTACAGCCGCGGTAGAACGTGATTTGTCTCAGCTAACGCAAATTGAACATGCAACTGAGGAAGAAAGAGAAGAAAGTACCCATAATTGGGTGGCTGCTTTAGCAAAGTCATTTGGATTGAACATCTCTGGTTGGGTAGCATCTTTAATTCAATGGTGTATAATAATTATAATTATTATGTTAGCTATTATGGGAGTGTTGCGTTTGATTCAAAATATTGTTAATAAGGAACGGCAACACTTGGGGAAAATTTTAAAAGCTGTTACCAGGAAGAATCATGAACTTCCCCCGAGATATGAAGACATTGGAAATAATTCATTGCAGCTACAATCACCAGTTTGAGACGGTCCAAAGAATATGGAAATCTGCGGAACTGATGATGAAAATCCTTGCAGTCTGGAAGACTTGAAGTATTTTCAAAGGGGGGAATTGTTACATTATATTGATTAGAATAGGTTATACTTGGTAGACAAGATGAAGGTATAATTGCAGGTGTTGGGTACAGTACAATCTGATGAAGTGGGTACAGCACAATCTGATGAACTAGGTAAATGATAAGCAAATCTTGGCAACAGTAACTGAAGAAACTATAAATGGGAAACAATCATGTAGCTTAGCAATTCTGTTGATTATGTTACGTAACCGAACACTATAAATATTAACCAAGTTAAACGGGGATTTGGGATTCTCAGCTTTGGACATGAGTCCCTGAGACCCCGGGCCCCGAATAAAGCACCGCATATAACTGCTTTCGTAGTTATGTGTTTCTTTACGGGCAACAGTTTTCTGGCGACCCAGATGGGACTTCGGGAGTAGTGTTGACGGTTCGCTTTCCGATTTTGCTCCGTGCCGGCACCGAGGAATTCTCGGGGAGCCATCGGCTGCGCCCGCTCTGCGCTGCTCCTGACGTCCCAAAGTGGTAAGCCCGAAGGTGCTTTATTGTAATATTTGGTCGGGTGCCTGCCTAATAAGACGTGACGGCGATTCACGCAAGGTTGGGCTAACGAGCTCGAGGTCTGGTCTGTGGAAGCCTAGGCGCTGGCCGTCAGACGGAGCGAAAGCCCCGCAGGTCCAGCACTCACGGACATACGTGGCTGTCTCGTGAGTTTGGTTTGGTCTTTTGTTTCCCATCAGAGGCTATCTTTCCGTTTTCTACCCCGTAGATTTAGTGTGTGTGTGTGGAGTGAGTGTGTAAGACCATGGTAATACCGGATAATTCTCCGTTAGGATGTTTATTAAAGCATTGGAAAAGTGCGGGATATTTTCAGAGTATGAGTAAAAGTCGATTTATAGATTATTGTACGAATTGGTGGCCACAATATGAGTATGATGGACCCCGGTGGCCTGAACACGGAAGTTTAGATCCGGGTGTTATAGGTCCATTAATGAGATATTGTTAAGAACTTGAAAAATGGGATGAAGTACCATATGTTGATCTATTTTATGATATACGTAATCATCCAGATATGCAGAGAGAATGTGGAATGTTGTTGGTACATCCCGAAAAAAAGATAAAACAAAACGTGAAGGATGTGTAGGTAATAAGAAGTGTATGACTTGTTTGGCAATACAAAATTCAATAAGAGAGCCAGAGGAGGTATCACTTTTAGCATCACCGACGGCCCCTGTGATGTCCGATATAGATGCAGGGGACGATAGTGATACTGATAGTATTAAGGCGGTAAAACCGTCAGAATCAATTAATACTGGAGCGATCCAGATTAAGTTAACACCGAAGGGTTCGCCAGGGCATTCATCATGCCCAAGACAAGCGCAACGAACCCCAATTGCACAGAGAACAAGACAAGGGAGGAAGGAACAAGAGCAAAACAGTAAAGTATTATTAGCCCCTTTACGAGAGGCAATTTCGGGGACTGATAAAGTATATGGGAAAGTTCCTTTTTCCCCAGGAGATTTAGTAATTTGGAAGCAATCAGCTGGAAAGTGTACAATAATAGGGAGAAAAAAAAAAAAACAAACCACAAAGAGAAATCAGGCAGGATTATTAGCAATGTTACAACGAGTAAATCAAGGAATAAGAGGCAGAAGTAGAGGACGAGGTCGAGGAGGATACAGGGTAGGAGGCATGCGGGGAATACCTCAAAATCAGCTAGGGATAAATCAGTGTGCGTTTTGCAGACAACAGGGACATTGGAAAAATGAGTGCCCAGTGAAAATGAATTTGGCCCAGCAGACTTCAGTAGGAGGAACACCAATGGCAGAAACAATGATGTTAGGACATTTGGGGCAACATAGTAGCTGACTAAGTGATGGATTAAAAGTGACAACAGAAATTGATGGGGAAGAGAAACAATTATTGGTAGATACTGGGGCAACTTATTCTGTTTTAAATACTTGTTTAGGAAAGATAGGAGATACGATGATAACTGTGGTAGGAGCTACAGGAAAAACAGAGCAACGGCCCTTTCTGCGGCCATTGCATCTAAATTTTAGGGGTAAAGAATTAGATCATGAATTTCTCTATGTACCGGATTGTCCTACATCTTTGTTAGGACGAGATTTATTGTCAAGATTTAATGCTAAAATAATATTTGAAAATGGAAAAGCTAAGTTGCAGATACCTGAGGAAGAAATAGCTAGAATATTTATAGTAAAAGAAATAGCTAATACAACAATACCAATAGAGGTAGAAAACGCTGTAGTACCATGGGTATGGGAGACACAAGTACCGGGATTAGCGAAAGCAGCAAAACCTGTCATAGTAGAATTGAAAGAAGGTGTCCAACCGGTAAGAGTTAGACAATATCCTATACAGTTAGAAGCTAGGAAAGGGGTAGCACCATTAATTGCAAAATTTTTGATGCACAATGTGTTAGAAGAATGTGAATCTGAATATAATACACCAATATTTCCTATAAGAAAACCTAACGGAGATTATAGGTTAGTTCAAGATTTAAGAGCTGTAAACGAAATAGTTAAAGATATACATCCAGTAGTAGCAAATCCTTATACATTGTTAACATCTGTGGCAGAACAATTTAGATACTTTTCTGTAATTGATTTAAAAGATGCTTTCTTCTGCATCCCATTGGCATTACAAAGTAGGAAATTATTTGCGTTTGAATGGGAAAATCCGGATACAGGACGAAAACGACAGCTGACCTGGACCAGGTTACCACAAGGCTTCAAAAACAGTCCTACAATATTTGGGAATCAGCTGGCACGAGAACTGGAGGATTGGAAGGAGCAAGGATATTTTCAATTACCATCAAAAGCATACTTATTGTTGCAATATGTGGATGACATTTTCGTGGCGACAGAAAGGTATGAAAACTGCATTACTGTTACAGTTGCGTGATTAAATTTACTGGGACAGAGCGGTTATCGAGTTTCTAAGGAAAAAGCCCAAATTGCCCGGGAAAAAGTGATATATCTGGGATGTGAAATTTCCCAAGGACAAAGACGGTTGGGGGTGAATAGAATACAAGCGATTTGTGCCATCCCTGAACCTAGAAATTTGCACGAGTTACGAACTTTTCTAGGAATGACAGGGTGGTGCAGACTCTGGATTTTGAATTATGGACTGTTAGCCAAACCACTGTATGCAGCTTTAAAAGAGCCACAATTAGTTTGGAGTTTAGAGTGTAAAAGGGCTTTTCAAGACTTAAAACAGGCTCTGCAAGAAGCCCCAGCATTAGGATTGCCTGATTTGACAAAAACATTTCAACTCTTTGTACATGAGCGGCAACGACTAGCGCTTGGAGTTTTAACTCAACGAATTGGATCATGGAAGAGACCGGTGGGCTATTTTTCCAAGCAGTTGGATATGGTAAGTGCCGGATGGCCTTCTTGCCTCCGAGCAGTGGCTGCTACTGTAACGTTAGTCCAAGAAGCTAGAAAATTGACATTGGGAACAAAAATGGAAGTATTTGTGCCCCACATGGTGATTGCAGTTTTGGAACAAAAGGGGGGTCATTGGTTGTCATCCAGTAGAATGTTGAAATATCAGGCAATATTGAGAGAACAGGATGATATATTTTTAAAGATAACAACATGTTTGAATCCCGCTGAATTTTTAGGTAGCAAAATAGAGGAAGGCGAGCTGGAACATGATTGTATTGAGGTGATCGAACAAACTTACGCCAGTAGGGTAGATCTGAAAGATATTCCCCTTGTAAATCCTGATTGGACATTATTTACAGACGGTAGCAGCTTTGTTGAGAATGGAACGCGATATTCTGGATATGCTGTGGTTACTAAGCTTGAAGTAATTGAAGCAAAGGCATTAATGCCAGGAACGTCAGCGCAAAAGGCAGAACTGGTCGCTCTAATTCGGGCTTTAATACCGAGTACGGATAAGAGGGTGAATATTTGGGCAGATTCTAAATACGCTTTTGGAATAATACATATACATGGAGCTTTATGGAAGGAAAGAGGATTGTTGACGGCTCAAGGTAGTATTACTAAATATCGAACCGAGATCTTACAGTTATTAGAGGCTGTGGTACTACCTCAGCAAGTGGCTGTAATGCATTGTCGAGGACATCAGAGGGATGACAGCGATGTGGCACAAGGAAACATGAAGGCAGACCAGGCAGCCAAAATTGCTGCACGGCAAGTATGGACTGAATTAGCTCTAATACCTACTAAGGTAAGCCCGATTACTGCTCATCTCTCTGTAAATCCCTTTTATACCCAAGAAGATGAAAAATTAGCCGATTTGGTAAAGGCACAGAAGAATTCACATGGATGGTATGTAACAGGTAATGGACAAGTAGTAGTGCCTGCTACAATTATGAAACGAATAATACAAACTGAACATAATAAATGCCATTGGGGAGCAGAAGCATTGGTGCAGTTTTTAAAGCGGAGCATTATATCTGCACAAATGTTAACAATAGCAAAAGGGGTGAATGCGAAGTGTCCAGTATGTTTAAAGAATAATCCGGTAATACGAAAACAAATTCCAATGGGAACTTTGAAAGTGGGAATAGAACCAGGTGACTATTGGCAAGTGGATTTTGCAGAATTACCTAAATCAAAAGGGTTTAAGTATTTATTGGTATACGTATGTACCTTTTCAGGGTGGCTAGAAGCATTTCCCTGTAGAACGAATCAAGCTAGAGAAGTAGTAAAAACTTTGTTAAAAGAGATCATACCTAGATTTGGGGTACCTTTAGGAATTTCTTCAGATCGAGGCCCACACTTTATAGCTAAAATAGTACAGGAAATTAGTGAAATGCTTGGAATTAGCTGGGATTTACATACACCGTGGAGGCCACAATCTAGTGGAAAGGTAGAAAGGATGAATCAAACATTAAAAGGACAAATTAAAAAGATATGCCAGGAAGCTCAAATCCAATGGCCACAGGCATTGCCCCTTGCTTTATTGAGAATTCGTATAAAACCTAGAGAAGGGTTGTCTGTAAGTCCCTATGAAATTCTGTACGGTAAGCCATATACTGCACCAACGAAGGGAATGGGAAGTGCAGATTTACACCTCCAAGGAGATCAAGATGTTTATAGTTATATAATTTCTTTAAGCAGATTACTCACAGCCTTACGTGCCGCGATCATCTGGAATCGCCCTTTGCCGTTGGAGAATCAACCAGGAGACCAAGCGTATGTTCGAAACTGGCAAACGGAGCCTTTAAAGGAACAGTGGCATGGACTTTATTTGGTGCTATTGATAACATTTACCGCTGTGAAAGTAGCAGGAATTGATAATTGGATTCATTATACCAGAGTGAAGAAGGTACCATCACAATGGGGGGTAAAAATGATCACTCCTACAAAACTGAGATTTACATCTTGGTAATACTATGCTGGGTAGGATTAAGTAATGGTTTCGCTCAAATAATACATACATATGCTACTGTACATATAGAAGAACGAATGGATGTAAATTTGACTTGTGATTTTGTTGGAGATATGAGAAGTTCAATCCAAGACATTAGTTGCTATTGGCAGAAGAATGAGTCCAAATTGTCAAGTGGGTTTACAATCCGATGGGATAGTGATACACGAAGGGGTACTATGATTTTATCATTGCGAAATGTAAGTAAGACAGATGTAGGAAACTACACCTGTATTGTTTGGATTAAAGAGAGTTTTGATTATGGAAAAAGGGCATTAGAGGTTACTGCAAAATCAGAACCTATGCAGAAAAGAAACAGAGCCAGGAGAGAGTTAAAAGATTTGGAAAAAGACGAAATGCAACCAATACAAATAATCCAGGCGCCACAACAGGAAACACAAGAAAATCCAATGCAAAAGAAAGTTAGCTGAAAAACACCCAGTCTAGAACTGTACAAAAGTATACACTTGTGACACCCCGAAAGTGAAGTTACCTTTCCACCTGTGGTCCTTGCATTAAGGACAGGTTGTGCCTGTAGAGGAATTAAATACTCCATGAGTGAACCTGTAATACAATTCGGAGTGAGAATAGATTGTAGAACTACGATCAGGAGCACAGGAAATTTAGTTTGGGTTACAAGTGATGGACAATGGACGACTCACCTCCCCTTGGATGGGTTGGTGACTGAAATAACTTTAGGGTTACCAACTCTCTGCCCAATTTGGAAGAAAGCGCCATTTAAGGGTAGATTAGAAAATTTATGGATAATGAAGAGAGAAATAAAGGATGATGATGATTGGCAAGAACCATCATCCGGTGTGAAGTTAGGTTGGGCTTTAGAATCATTGTTTGCTCCAATTAGTACTTATCGGAATAGAGAAATGTTGTACCGGTTGTTAGGACAAACGGAAAGGCTAGCAAGAGTGACTAAAGAAGGATTTAAGGAAATAAACTTACAATTACAGGCAACCACAAAAATGACCCTGCAAAATAGAATGGCATTAGATATGCTGTTGCTAAAAGAACATGGAGTATGTGGTTATTTACGAGATAAGATTGATCATTGTTGTGTACATATTCCGAATGTTACAGCTGCGGTAGAACGTGATTTGTCTCAGCTAACGCAAATTGAACATGCAACTGAGGAAGAAAGAGAAGAAAGTACCCATAATTGGGTGGCTGCTTTAGCAAAGTCATTTGGATTGAACATCTCTGGTTGGGTAGCATCTTTAATTCAATGGTGTATAATAATTATAATTATTATGTTAGCTATTATGGGAGTGTTGCGTTTGATTCAAAATATTGTTAATAAGGAACGGCAACACTTGGGGAAAATTTTAAAAGCTGTTACCAGGAAGAATCATGAACTTCCCCCGAGATATGAAGACATTGGAAATAATTCATTGCAGCTACAATCACCAGTTTGAGACGGTCCAAAGAATATGGAAATCTGCGGAACTGATGATGAAAATCCTTGCAGTCTGGAAGACTTGAAGTATTTTCAAAGGGGGGAATTGTTACATTATATTGATTAGAATAGGTTATACTTGGTAGACAAGATGAAGGTATAATTGCAGGTGTTGGGTACAGTACAATCTGATGAAGTGGGTACAGCACAATCTGATGAACTAGGTAAATGATAAGCAAATCTTGGCAACAGTAACTGAAGAAACTATAAATGGGAAACAATCATGTAGCTTAGCAATTCTGTTGATTATGTTACGTAACCGAACACTATAAATATTAACCAAGTTAAACGGGGATTTGGGATTCTCAGCTTTGGACATGAGTCCCTGAGACCCCGGGCCCCGAATAAAGCACCGCATATAACTGCTTTCGTAGTTATGTGTTTCTTTACGGGCAACAGTTTTCTGGCGACCCAGATGGGACTTCGGGAGTAGTGTTGACGGTTCGCTTTCCGATTTTGCTCCGTGCCGGCACCGAGGAATTCTCGGGGAGCCATCGGCTGCGCCCGCTCTGCGCTGCTCCTGACGTCCCAAAGTGGTAAGCCCGAAGGTGCTTTATTGTAATATTTGGTCGGGTGCCTGCCTAATAAGACGTGACGGCGATTCACGCAAGGTTGGGCTAACGAGCTCGAGGTCTGGTCTGTGGAAGCCTAGGCGCTGGCCGTCAGACGGAGCGAAAGCCCCGCAGGTCCAGCACTCACGGACATACGTGGCTGTCTCGTGAGTTTGGTTTGGTCTTTTGTTTCCCATCAGAGGCTATCTTTCCGTTTTCTACCCCGTAGATTTAGTGTGTGTGTGTGGAGTGAGTGTGTAAGACCATGGTAATACCGGATAATTCTCCGTTAGGATGTTTATTAAAGCATTGGAAAAGTGCGGGATATTTTCAGAGTATGAGTAAAAGTCGATTTATAGATTATTGTACGAATTGGTGGCCACAATATGAGTATGATGGACCCCGGTGGCCTGAACACGGAAGTTTAGATCCGGGTGTTATAGGTCCATTAATGAGATATTGTTAAGAACTTGAAAAATGGGATGAAGTACCATATGTTGATCTATTTTATGATATACGTAATCATCCAGATATGCAGAGAGAATGTGGAATGTTGTTGGTACATCCCGAAAAAAAGATAAAACAAAACGTGAAGGATGTGTAGGTAATAAGAAGTGTATGACTTGTTTGGCAATACAAAATTCAATAAGAGAGCCAGAGGAGGTATCACTTTTAGCATCACCGACGGCCCCTGTGATGTCCGATATAGATGCAGGGGACGATAGTGATACTGATAGTATTAAGGCGGTAAAACCGTCAGAATCAATTAATACTGGAGCGATCCAGATTAAGTTAACACCGAAGGGTTCGCCAGGGCATTCATCATGCCCAAGACAAGCGCAACGAACCCCAATTGCACAGAGAACAAGACAAGGGAGGAAGGAACAAGAGCAAAACAGTAAAGTATTATTAGCCCCTTTACGAGAGGCAATTTCGGGGACTGATAAAGTATATGGGAAAGTTCCTTTTTCCCCAGGAGATTTAGTAATTTGGAAGCAATCAGCTGGAAAGTGTACAATAATAGGGAGAAAAAAAAAAAAAAAACCACAAAGAGAAATCAGGCAGGATTATTAGCAATGTTACAACGAGTAAATCAAGGAATAAGAGGCAGAAGTAGAGGACGAGGTCGAGGAGGATACAGGGTAGGAGGCATGCGGGGAATACCTCAAAATCAGCTAGGGATAAATCAGTGTGCGTTTTGCAGACAACAGGGACATTGGAAAAATGAGTGCCCAGTGAAAATGAATTTGGCCCAGCAGACTTCAGTAGGAGGAACACCAATGGCAGAAACAATGATGTTAGGACATTTGGGGCAACATAGTAGCTGACTAAGTGATGGATTAAAAGTGACAACAGAAATTGATGGGGAAGAGAAACAATTATTGGTAGATACTGGGGCAACTTATTCTGTTTTAAATACTTGTTTAGGAAAGATAGGAGATACGATGATAACTGTGGTAGGAGCTACAGGAAAAACAGAGCAACGGCCCTTTCTGCGGCCATTGCATCTAAATTTTAGGGGTAAAGAATTAGATCATGAATTTCTCTATGTACCGGATTGTCCTACATCTTTGTTAGGACGAGATTTATTGTCAAGATTTAATGCTAAAATAATATTTGAAAATGGAAAAGCTAAGTTGCAGATACCTGAGGAAGAAATAGCTAGAATATTTATAGTAAAAGAAATAGCTAATACAACAATACCAATAGAGGTAGAAAACGCTGTAGTACCATGGGTATGGGAGACACAAGTACCGGGATTAGCGAAAGCAGCAAAACCTGTCATAGTAGAATTGAAAGAAGGTGTCCAACCGGTAAGAGTTAGACAATATCCTATACAGTTAGAAGCTAGGAAAGGGGTAGCACCATTAATTGCAAAATTTTTGATGCACAATGTGTTAGAAGAATGTGAATCTGAATATAATACACCAATATTTCCTATAAGAAAACCTAACGGAGATTATAGGTTAGTTCAAGATTTAAGAGCTGTAAACGAAATAGTTAAAGATATACATCCAGTAGTAGCAAATCCTTATACATTGTTAACATCTGTGGCAGAACAATTTAGATACTTTTCTGTAATTGATTTAAAAGATGCTTTCTTCTGCATCCCATTGGCATTACAAAGTAGGAAATTATTTGCGTTTGAATGGGAAAATCCGGATACAGGACGAAAACGACAGCTGACCTGGACCAGGTTACCACAAGGCTTCAAAAACAGTCCTACAATATTTGGGAATCAGCTGGCACGAGAACTGGAGGATTGGAAGGAGCAAGGATATTTTCAATTACCATCAAAAGCATACTTATTGTTGCAATATGTGGATGACATTTTCGTGGCGACAGAAAGGTATGAAAACTGCATTACTGTTACAGTTGCGTGATTAAATTTACTGGGACAGAGCGGTTATCGAGTTTCTAAGGAAAAAGCCCAAATTGCCCGGGAAAAAGTGATATATCTGGGATGTGAAATTTCCCAAGGACAAAGACGGTTGGGGGTGAATAGAATACAAGCGATTTGTGCCATCCCTGAACCTAGAAATTTGCACGAGTTACGAACTTTTCTAGGAATGACAGGGTGGTGCAGACTCTGGATTTTGAATTACGGACTGTTAGCCAAACCACTGTATGCAGCTTTAAAAGAGCCACAATTAGTTTGGAGTTTAGAGTGTAAAAGGGCTTTTCAAGACTTAAAACAGGCTCTGCAAGAAGCCCCAGCATTAGGATTGCCTGATTTGACAAAAACATTTCAACTCTTTGTACATGAGCGGCAACGACTAGCGCTTGGAGTTTTAACTCAACGAATTGGATCATGGAAGAGACCGGTGGGCTATTTTTCCAAGCAGTTGGATATGGTAAGTGCCGGATGGCCTTCTTGCCTCCGAGCAGTGGCTGCTACTGTAACGTTAGTCCAAGAAGCTAGAAAATTGACATTGGGAACAAAAATGGAAGTATTTGTGCCCCACGTGGTGATTGCAGTTTTGGAACAAAAGGGGGGTCATTGGTTGTCATCCAGTAGAATGTTGAAATATCAGGCAATATTGAGAGAACAGGATGATATATTTTTAAAGATAACAACATGTTTGAATCCCGCTGAATTTTTAGGTAGCAAAATAGAGGAAGGCGAGCTGGAACATGATTGTATTGAGGTGATCGAACAAACTTACGCCAGTAGGGTAGATCTGAAAGATATTCCCCTTGTAAATCCTGACTGGACATTATTTACAGACGGTAGCAGCTTTGTTGAGAATGGAACACGATATTCTGGATATGCTGTGGTTACTAAGCTTGAAGTAATTGAAGCAAAGGCATTAATGCCAGGAACGTCAGCGCAAAAGGCAGAACTGGTCGCTCTAATTCGGGCTTTAATACCGAGTACGGATAAGAGGGTGAATATTTGGGCAGATTCTAAATACGCTTTTGGAATAATACATATACATGGAGCTTTATGGAAGGAAAGAGGATTGTTGACGGCTCAAGGTAGTATTACTAAATATCGAACCGAGATCTTACAGTTATTAGAGGCTGTGGTACTACCTCAGCAAGTGGCTGTAATGCATTGTCGAGGACATCAGAGGGATGACAGCGATGTGGCACAAGGAAACATGAAGGCAGACCAGGCAGCCAAAATTGCTGCACGGCAAGTATGGACTGAATTAGCTCTAATACCTACTAAGGTAAGCCCGATTACTGCTCATCTCTCTGTAAATCCCTTTTATACCCAAGAAGATGAAAAATTAGCCGATTTGGTAAAGGCACAGAAGAATTCACATGGATGGTATGTAACAGGTAATGGACAAGTAGTAGTGCCTGCTACAATTATGAAACGAATAATACAAACTGAACATAATAAATGCCATTGGGGAGCAGAAGCATTGGTGCAGTTTTTAAAGCGGAGCATTATATCTGCACAAATGTTAACAATAGCAAAAGGGGTGAATGCGAAGTGTCCAGTATGTTTAAAGAATAATCCGGTAATACGAAAACAAATTCCAATGGGAACTTTGAAAGTGGGAATAGAACCAGGTGACTATTGGCAAGTGGATTTTGCAGAATTACCTAAATCAAAAGGGTTTAAGTATTTATTGGTATACGTATGTACCTTTTCAGGGTGGCTAGAAGCATTTCCCTGTAGAACGAATCAAGCTAGAGAAGTAGTAAAAACTTTGTTAAAAGAGATCATACCTAGATTTGGGGTACCTTTAGGAATTTCTTCAGATCGAGGCCCACACTTTATAGCTAAAATAGTACAGGAAATTAGTGAAATGCTTGGAATTAGCTGGGATTTACATACACCGTGGAGGCCACAATCTAGTGGAAAGGTAGAAAGGATGAATCAAACATTAAAAGGACAAATTAAAAAGATATGCCAGGAAGCTCAAATCCAATGGCCACAGGCATTGCCCCTTGCTTTATTGAGAATTCGTATAAAACCTAGAGAAGGGTTGTCTGTAAGTCCCTATGAAATTCTGTACGGTAAGCCATATACTGCACCAACGAAGGGAATGGGAAGTGCAGATTTACACCTCCAAGGAGATCAAGATGTTTATAGTTATATAATTTCTTTAAGCAGATTACTCACAGCCTTACGTGCCGCGATCATCTGGAATCGCCCTTTGCCGTTGGAGAATCAACCAGGAGACCAAGCGTATGTTCGAAATTGGCAAACGGAGCCTTTAAAGGAACAGTGGCATGGACTTTATTTGGTGCTATTGATAACATTTACCGCTGTGAAAGTAGCAGGAATTGATAATTGGATTCATTATACCAGAGTGAAGAAGGTACCATCACAATGGGGGGTAAAAATGATCACTCCTACAAAACTGAGATTTACATCTTGGTAATACTATGCTGGGTAGGATTAAGTAATGGTTTCGCTCAAATAATACATACATATGCTACTGTACATATAGAAGAACGAATGGATGTAAATTTGACTTGTGATTTTGTTGGAGATATGAGAAGTTCAATCCAAGACATTAGTTGCTATTGGCAGAAGAATGAGTCCAAATTGTCAACTGGGTTTACAATCCGATGGGATAGTGATACATGAAGGGGTACTATGATTTTATCATTGCGAAATGTAAGTAAGACAGATGTAGGAAACCACACCTGTATTGTTTGGATTAAAGAGAGTTTTGATTATGGAAAAAGGGCATTAGAGGTTACTGCAAAATCAGAACCTATGCAGAAAAGAAACAGAGCCAGGAGAGAGTTAAAAGATTTGGAAAAAGACGAAATGCAACCAATACAAATAATCCAGGCGCCACAACAGGAAACACAAGAAAATCTAATGCAAAAGAAAGTTAGCTGAAAAACACCCAGTCTAGAACTGTACAAAAGTATACACTTGTGACACCCCGAAAGTGAAGTTACCTTTCCACCTGTGGTCCTTGCATTAAGGACAGGTTGTGCCTGTAGAGGAATTAAATACTCCATGAGTGAACCTGTAATACAATTCGGAGTGAGAATAGATTGTAGAACTACGATCAGGAGCACAGGAAATTTAGTTTGGGTTACAAGTGATGGACAATGGACGACTCACCTCCCCTTGGATGGGTTGGTGACTGAAATAACTTTAGGGTTACCAACTCTCTGCCCAATTTGGAAGAAAGCGCCATTTAAGGGTAGATTAGAAAATTTATGGATAATGAAGAGAGAAATAAAGGATGATGATGATTGGCAAGAACCATCATCCGGTGTGAAGTTAGGTTGGGCTTTAGAATCATTGTTTGCTCCAATTAGTACTTATCGGAATAGAGAAATGTTGTACCGGTTGTTAGGACAAACGGAAAGGCTAGCAAGAGTGACTAAAGAAGGATTTAAGGAAATAAACTTACAATTACAGGCAACCACAAAAATGACCCTGCAAAATAGAATGGCATTAGATATGCTGTTGCTAAAAGAACATGGAGTATGTGGTTATTTACGAGATAAGATTGATCATTGTTGTGTACATATTCCGAATGTTACAGCCGCGGTAGAACGTGATTTGTCTCAGCTAACACAAATTGAACGTGCAACTGAGGAAGAAAGAGAAGAAAGTACCCATAATTGGGTGGCTGCTTTAGCAAAGTCATTTGGATTGAACATCTCTGGTTGGGTAGCATCTTTAATTCAATGGTGTATAATAATTATAATTATTATGTTAGCTATTATGGGAGTGTTGCGTTTGATTCAAAATATTGTTAATAAGGAACGGCAACACTTGGGGAAAATTTTAAAAGCTGTTACCAGGAAGAATCATGAACTTCCCCCGAGATATGAAGACATTGGAAATAATTCATTGCAGCTACAATCACCAGTTTGAGACGGTCCAAAGAATATGGAAATCTGCGGAACTGATGATGAAAATCCTTGCAGTCTGGAAGACTTGAAGTATTTTCAAAGGGGGGAATTGTTACATTATATTGATTAGAATAGGTTATACTTGGTAGACAAGATGAAGGTATAATTGCAGGTGTTGGGTACAGTACAATCTGATGAAGTGGGTACAGTACAATCTGATGAACTAGGTACAGCACAATCTGATGAACTAGGTAAATGATAAGCAAATCTTGGCAACAGTAACTGAAGAAACTATAAATGGGAAACAATCATGTAGCTTAGCAATTCTGTTGATTATGTTACGTAACCGAACACTATAAATATTAACCAAGTTAAACGGGGATTTGGGATTCTCAGCTTTGGACATGAGTCCCTGAGACCCCGGGCCCCGAATAAAGCACCGCATATAACTGCTTTCGTAGTTATGTGTTTCTTTACGGGCAACAGTTTTCTGGCGACCCAGATGGGACTTCGGGAGTAGTGTTGACGGTTCGCTTTCCGATTTTGCTCCGTGCCGGCACCGAGGAATTCTCGGGGAGCCATCGGCTGCGCCCGCTCTGCGCTGCTCCTGACGTCCCAAAGTGGTAAGCCCGAAGGTGCTTTATTGTAATATTTGGTCGGGTGCCTGCCTAATAAGACGTGACGGCGATTCACGCAAGGTTGGGCTAACGAGCTCGAGGTCTGGTCTGTGGAAGCCTAGGCGCTGGCCGTCAGACGGAGCGAAAGCCCCGCAGGTCCAGCACTCACGGACATACGTGGCTGTCTCGTGAGTTTGGTTTGGTCTTTTGTTTCCCATCAGAGGCTATCTTTCCGTTTTCTACCCCGTAGATTTAGTGTGTGTGTGTGTGGAGTGAGTGTGTAAGACCATGGTAATACCGGATAATTCTCCGTTAGGATGTTTATTAAAGCATTGGAAAAGTGCGGGATATTTTCAGAGTATGAGTAAAAGTCGATTTATAGATTATTGTACGAATTGGTGGCCACAATATGAGTATGATGGACCCCGGTGGCCTGAACACGGAAGTTTAGATCCGGGTGTTATAGGTCCATTAATGAGATATTGTTAAGAACTTGAAAAATGGGATGAAGTACCATATGTTGATCTATTTTATGATATACGTAATCATCCAGATATGCAGAGAGAATGTGGAATGTTGTTGGTACATCCCGAAAAAAAGATAAAACAAAACGTGGAGGATGTGTAGGTAATAAGAAGTGTATGACTTGTTTGGCAATACAAAATTCAATAAGAGAGCCAGAGGAGGTATCACTTTTAGCATCACCGACGGCCCCTGTGATGTCCGATATAGATGCAGGGGACGATAGTGATACTGATAGTATTAAGGCGGTAAAACCGTCAGAATCAATTAATACTGGAGCGATCCAGATTAAGTTAACACCGAAGGGTTCGCCAGGGCATTCATCATGCCCAAGACAAGCGCAACGAACCCCAATTGCACAGAGAACAAGACAAGGGAGGAAGGAACAAGAGCAAAACAGTAAAGTATTATTAGCCCCTTTACGAGAGGCAATTTCGGGGACTGATAAAGTATATGGGAAAGTTCCTTTTTCCCCAGGAGATTTAGTAATTTGGAAGCAATCAGCTGGAAAGTGTACAATAATAGGGAAAAAAAAAAAAAAAAAAAAAACAAACCACAAAGAGAAATCAGGCAGGATTATTAGCAATGTTACAACGAGTAAATCAAGGAATAAGAGGCAGAAGTAGAGGACGAGGTCGAGGAGGATACAGGGTAGGAGGCATGCGGGGAATACCTCAAAATCAGCTAGGGATAAATCAGTGTGCGTTTTGCAGACAACAGGGACATTGGAAAAATGAGTGCCCAGTGAAAATGAATTTGGCCCAGCAGACTTCAGTAGGAGGAACACCAATGGCAGAAACGATGATGTTAGGACATTTGGGGCAACATAGTAGCTGACTAAGTGATGGATTAAAAGTGACAACAGAAATTGATGGGGAAGAGAAACAATTATTGGTAGATACTGGGGCAACTTATTCTGTTTTAAATACTTGTTTAGGAAAGATAGGAGATACGATGATAACTGTGGTAGGAGCTACAGGAAAAACAGAGCAACGGCCCTTTCTGCGGCCATTGCATCTAAATTTTAGGGGTAAAGAATTAGATCATGAATTTCTCTATGTACCGGATTGTCCTACATCTTTGTTAGGACGAGATTTATTGTCAAGATTTAATGCTAAAATAATATTTGAAAATGGAAAAGCTAAGTTGCAGATACCTGAGGAAGAAATAGCTAGAATATTTATAGTAAAAGAAATAGCTAATACAACAATACCAATAGAGGTAGAAAACGCTGTAGTACCATGGGTATGGGAGACACAAGTACCGGGATTAGCGAAAGCAGCAAAACCTGTCATAGTAGAATTGAAAGAAGGTGTCCAACCGGTAAGAGTTAGACAATATCCTATACAGTTAGAAGCTAGGAAAGGGGTAGCACCATTAATTGCAAAATTTTTGATGCACAATGTGTTAGAAGAATGTGAATCTGAATATAATACACCAATATTTCCTATAAGAAAACCTAACGGAGATTATAGGTTAGTTCAAGATTTAAGAGCTGTAAACGAAATAGTTAAAGATATACATCCAGTAGTAGCAAATCCTTATACATTGTTAACATCTGTGGCAGAACAATTTAGATACTTTTCTGTAATTGATTTAAAAGATGCTTTCTTCTGCATCCCATTGGCATTACAAAGTAGGAAATTATTTGCGTTTGAATGGGAAAATCCGGATACAGGACGAAAACGACAGCTGACCTGGACCAGGTTACCACAAGGCTTCAAAAACAGTCCTACAATATTTGGGAATCAGCTGGCACGAGAACTGGAGGATTGGAAGGAGCAAGGATATTTTCAATTACCATCAAAAGCATACTTATTGTTGCAATATGTGGATGACATTTTCGTGGCGACAGAAAGGTATGAAAACTGCATTACTGTTACAGTTGCGTGATTAAATTTACTGGGACAGAGCGGTTATCGAGTTTCTAAGGAAAAAGCCCAAATTGCCCGGGAAAAAGTGATATATCTGGGATGTGAAATTTCCCAAGGACAAAGACGGTTGGGGGTGAATAGAATACAAGCGATTTGTGCCATCCCTGAACCTAGAAATTTGCACGAGTTACGAACTTTTCTAGGAATGACAGGGTGGTGCAGACTCTGGATTTTGAATTACGGACTGTTAGCCAAACCACTGTATGCAGCTTTAAAAGAGCCACAATTAGTTTGGAGTTTAGAGTGTAAAAGGGCTTTTCAAGACTTAAAACAGGCTCTGCAAGAAGCCCCAGCATTAGGATTGCCTGATTTGACAAAAACATTTCAACTCTTTGTACATGAGCGGCAACGACTAGCGCTTGGAGTTTTAACTCAACGAATTGGATCATGGAAGAGACCGGTGGGCTATTTTTCCAAGCAGTTGGATATGGTAAGTGCCGGATGGCCTTCTTGCCTCCGAGCAGTGGCTGCTACTGTAACGTTAGTCCAAGAAGCTAGAAAATTGACATTGGGAACAAAAATGGAAGTATTTGTGCCCCACGTGGTGATTGCAGTTTTGGAACAAAAGGGGGGTCATTGGTTGTCATCCAGTAGAATGTTGAAATATCAGGCAATATTGAGAGAACAGGATGATATATTTTTAAAGATAACAACATGTTTGAATCCCGCTGAATTTTTAGGTAGCAAAATAGAGGAAGGCGAGCTGGAACATGATTGTATTGAGGTGATCGAACAAACTTACGCCAGTAGGGTAGATCTGAAAGATATTCCCCTTGTAAATCCTGACTGGACATTATTTACAGACGGTAGCAGCTTTGTTGAGAATGGAACACGATATTCTGGATATGCTGTGGTTACTAAGCTTGAAGTAATTGAAGCAAAGGCATTAATGCCAGGAACGTCAGCGCAAAAGGCAGAACTGGTCGCTCTAATTCGGGCTTTAATACCGAGTACGGATAAGAGGGTGAATATTTGGACAGATTCTAAATACGCTTTTGGAATAATACATATACATGGAGCTTTATGGAAGGAAAGAGGATTGTTGACGGCTCAAGGTAGTATTATTAAATATCGAACCGAGATCTTACAGTTATTAGAGGCTGTGGTACTACCTCAGCAAGTGGCTGTAATGCATTGTCGAGGACATCAGAGGGATGACAGCGATGTGGCACAAGGAAACATGAAGGCAGACCAGGCAGCCAAAATTGCTGCACGGCAAGTATGGACTGAATTAGCTCTAATACCTACTAAGGTAAGCCCGATTACTGCTCATCTCTCTGTAAATCCCTTTTATACCCAAGAAGATGAAAAATTAGCCGATTTGGTAAAGGCACAGAAGAATTCACATGGATGGTATGTAACAGGTAATGGACAAGTAGTAGTGCCTGCTACAATTATGAAACGAATAATACAAACTGAACATAATAAATGCCATTGGGGAGCAGAAGCATTGGTGCAGTTTTTAAAGCGGAGCATTATATCTGCACAAATGTTAACAATAGCAAAAGGGGTGAATGCGAAGTGTCCAGTATGTTTAAAGAATAATCCGGTAATACGAAAACAAATTCCAATGGGAACTTTGAAAGTGGGAATAGAACCAGGTGACTATTGGCAAGTGGATTTTGCAGAATTACCTAAATCAAAAGGGTTTAAGTATTTATTGGTATACGTATGTACCTTTTCAGGGTGGCTAGAAGCATTTCCCTGTAGAACGAATCAAGCTAGAGAAGTAGTAAAAACTTTGTTAAAAGAGATCATACCTAGATTTGGGGTACCTTTAGGAATTTCTTCAGATCGAGGCCCACACTTTATAGCTAAAATAGTACAGGAAATTAGTGAAATGCTTGGAATTAGCTGGGATTTACATACACCGTGGAGGCCACAATCTAGTGGAAAGGTAGAAAGGATGAATCAAACATTAAAAGGACAAATTAAAAAGATATGCCAGGAAGCTCAAATCCAATGGCCACAGGCATTGCCCCTTGCTTTATTGAGAATTCGTATAAAACCTAGAGAAGGGTTGTCTGTAAGTCCCTATGAAATTCTGTACGGTAAGCCATATACTGCACCAACGAAGGGAATGGGAAGTGCAGATTTACACCTCCAAGGAGATCAAGATGTTTATAGTTATATAATTTCTTTAAGCAGATTACTCACAGCCTTACGTGCCGCGATCATCTGGAATCGCCCTTTGCCGTTGGAGAATCAACCAGGAGACCAAGCGTATGTTCGAAATTGGCAAACGGAGCCTTTAAAGGAACAGTGGCATGGACTTTATTTGGTACTATTGATAACATTTACCGCTGTGAAAGTAGCAGGAATTGATAATTGGATTCATTATACCAGAGTGAAGAAGGTACCATCACAATGGGGGGTAAAAATGATCACTCCTACAAAACTGAGATTTACATCTTGGTAATACTATGCTGGGTAGGATTAAGTAATGGTTTCGCTCAAATAATACATACATATGCTACTGTACATATAGAAGAACGAATGGATGTAAATTTGACTTGTGATTTTGTTGGAGATATGAGAAGTTCAATCCAAGACATTAGTTGCTATTGGCAGAAGAATGAGTCCAAATTGTCAACTGGGTTTACAATCCGATGGGATAGTGATACACGAAGGGGTACTATGATTTTATCATTGCGAAATGTAAGTAAGACAGATGTAGGAAACCACACCTGTATTGTTTGGATTAAAGAGAGTTTTGATTATGGAAAAAGGGCATTAGAGGTTACTGCAAAATCAGAACCTATGCAGAAAAGAAACAGAGCCAGGAGAGAGTTAAAAGATTTGGAAAAAGACGAAATGCAACCAATACAAATAATCCAGGCGCCACAACAGGAAACACAAGAAAATCTAATGCAAAAGAAAGTTAGCTGAAAAACACCCAGTCTAGAACTGTACAAAAGTATACACTTGTGACACCCCGAAAGTGAAGTTACCTTTCCACCTGTGGTCCTTGCATTAAGGACAGGTTGTGCCTGTAGAGGAATTAAATACTCCATGAGTGAACCTGTAATACAATTCGGAGTGAGAATAGATTGTAGAACTACGATCAGGAGCACAGGAAATTTAGTTTGGGTTACAAGTGATGGACAATGGACGACTCACCTCCCCTTGGATGGGTTGGTGACTGAAATAACTTTAGGGTTACCAACTCTCTGCCCAATTTGGAAGAAAGCGCCATTTAAGGGTAGATTAGAAAATTTATGGATAATGAAGAGAGAAATAAAGGATGATGATGATTGGCAAGAACCATCATCCGGTGTGAAGTTAGGTTGGGCTTTAGAATCATTGTTTGCTCCAATTAGTACTTATCGGAATAGAGAAATGTTGTACCGGTTGTTAGGACAAACGGAAAGGCTAGCAAGAGTGACTAAAGAAGGATTTAAGGAAATAAACTTACAATTACAGGCAACCACAAAAATGACCCTGCAAAATAGAATGGCATTAGATATGCTGTTGCTAAAAGAACATGGAGTATGTGGTTATTTACGAGATAAGATTGATCATTGTTGTGTACATATTCCGAATGTTACAGCCGCGGTAGAACGTGATTTGTCTCAGCTAACACAAATTGAACGTGCAACTGAGGAAGAAAGAGAAGAAAGTACCCATAATTGGGTGGCTGCTTTAGCAAAGTCATTTGGATTGAACATCTCTGGTTGGGTAGCATCTTTAATTCAGTGGTGTATAATAATTATAATTATTATGTTAGCTATTATGGGAGTGTTGCGTTTGATTCAAAATATTGTTAATAAGGAACGGCAACACTTGGGGAAAATTTTAAAAGCTGTTACCAGGAAGAATCATGAACTTCCCCCGAGATATGAAGACATTGGAAATAATTCATTGCAGCTACAATCACCAGTTTGAGACGGTCCAAAGAATATGGAAATCTGCGGAACTGATGATGAAAATCCTTGCAGTCTGGAAGACTTGAAGTATTTTCAAAGGGGGGAATTGTTACATTATATTGATTAGAATAGGTTATACTTGGTAGACAAGATGAAGGTATAATTGCAGGTGTTGGGTACAGTACAATCTGATGAAGTGGGTACAGTACAATCTGATGAACTGGGTACAGCACAATCTGATGAACTAGGTAAATGATAAGCAAATCTTGGCAACAGTAACTGAAGAAACTATAAATGGGAAACAATCATGTAGCTTAGCAATTCTGTTGATTATGTTACGTAACCGAACACTATAAATATTAACCAAGTTAAACGGGGATTTGGGATTCTCAGCTTTGGACATGAGTCCCTGAGACCCCGGGCCCCGAATAAAGCACCGCATATAACTGCTTTCGTAGTTATGTGTTTCTTTACGGGCAACAGTTTTCTGGCGACCCAGATGGGACTTCGGGAGTAGTGTTGACGGTTCGCTTTCCGATTTTGCTCCGTGCCGGCACCGAGGAATTCTTGGGGAGCCATCGGCTGCGCCCGCTCTGCGCTGCTGCTGACGTCCCAAAGTGGTAAGCCCGAAGGTGCTTTATTGTAATATTTGGTCGGGTGCCTGCCTAATAAGACGTGACGGCGATTCACGCAAGGTTGGGCTAACGAGCTCGAGGTCTGGTCTGTGGAAGCCTAGGCGCTGGCCGTCAGACGGAGCGAAAGCCCCGCAGGTCCAGCACTCACGGACATACGTGGCTGTCTCGTGAGTTTGGTTTGGTCTTTTGTTTCCCATCAGAGGCTATCTTTCCGTTTTCTACCCCGTAGATTTAGTGTGTGTGTGTGTGTGGAGTGAGTGTGTAAGACCATGGTAATACCGGATAATTCTCCGTTAGGATGTTTATTAAAGCATTGGAAAAGTGCGGGATATTTTCAGAGTATGAGTAAAAGTCGATTTATAGATTATTGTACGAATTGGTGGCCACAATATGAGTATGATGGACCCCGGTGGCCTGAACACGGAAGTTTAGATCCGGGTGTTATAGGTCCATTAATGAGATATTGTTAAGAACTTGAAAAATGGGATGAAGTACCATATGTTGATCTATTTTATGATATACGTAATCATCCAGATATGCAGAGAGAATGTGGAATGTTGTTGGTACATCCCGAAAAAAAGATAAAACAAAACGTGGAGGATGTGTAGGTAATAAGAAGTGTATGACTTGTTTGGCAATACAAAATTCAATAAGAGAGCCAGAGGAGGTATCACTTTTAGCATCACCGACGGCCCCTGTGATGTCCGATATAGATGCAGGGGACGATAGTGATACTGATAGTATTAAGGCGGTAAAACCGTCAGAATCAATTAATACTGGAGCGATCCAGATTAAGTTAACACCGAAGGGTTCGCCAGGGCATTCATCATGCCCAAGACAAGCGCAACGAACCCCAATTGCACAGAGAACAAGACAAGGGAGGAAGGAACAAGAGCAAAACAGTAAAGTATTATTAGCCCCTTTACGAGAGGCAATTTCGGGGACTGATAAAGTATATGGGAAAGTTCCTTTTTCCCCAGGAGATTTAGTAATTTGGAAGCAATCAGCTGGAAAGTGTACAATAATAGGGAAAAAAAAAAAAAAAAAAAAACAAACCACAAAGAGAAATCAGGCAGGATTATTAGCAATGTTACAACGAGTAAATCAAGGAATAAGAGGCAGAAGTAGAGGACGAGGTCGAGGAGGATACAGGGTAGGAGGCATGCGGGGAATACCTCAAAATCAGCTAGGGATAAATCAGTGTGCGTTTTGCAGACAACAGGGACATTGGAAAAATGAGTGCCCAGTGAAAATGAATTTGGCCCAGCAGGCTTCAGTAGGAGGAACACCAATGGCAGAAACAATGATGTTAGGACATTTGGGGCAACATAGTAGCTGACTAAGTGATGGATTAAAAGTGACAACAGAAATTGATGGGGAAGAGAAACAATTATTGGTAGATACTGGGGCAACTTATTCTGTTTTAAATACTTGTTTAGGAAAGATAGGAGATACGATGATAACTGTGGTAGGAGCTACAGGAAAAACAGAGCAACGGCCCTTTCTGCGGCCATTGCATCTAAATTTTAGGGGTAAAGAATTAGATCATGAATTTCTCTATGTACCGGATTGTCCTACATCTTTGTTAGGACGAGATTTATTGTCAAGATTTAATGCTAAAATAATATTTGAAAATGGAAAAGCTAAGTTGCAGATACCTGAGGAAGAAATAGCTAGAATATTTATAGTAAAAGAAATAGCTAATACAACAATACCAATAGAGGTAGAAAACGCTGTAGTACCATGGGTATGGGAGACACAAGTACCGGGATTAGCGAAAGCAGCAAAACCTGTCATAGTAGAATTGAAAGAAGGTGTCCAACCGGTAAGAGTTAGACAATATCCTATACAGTTAGAAGCTAGGAAAGGGGTAGCACCATTAATTGCAAAATTTTTGATGCACAGTGTGTTAGAAGAATGTGAATCTGAATATAATACACCAATATTTCCTATAAGAAAACCTAACGGAGATTATAGGTTAGTTCAAGATTTAAGAGCTGTAAACGAAATAGTTAAAGATATACATCCAGTAGTAGCAAATCCTTATACATTGTTAACATCTGTGGCAGAACAATTTAGATACTTTTCTGTAATTGATTTAAAAGATGCTTTCTTCTGCATCCCATTGGCATTACAAAGTAGGAAATTATTTGCGTTTGAATGGGAAAATCCGGATACAGGACGAAAACGACAGCTGACCTGGACCAGGTTACCACAAGGCTTCAAAAACAGTCCTACAATATTTGGGAATCAGCTGGCACGAGAACTGGAGGATTGGAAGGAGCAAGGATATTTTCAATTACCATCAAAAGCATACTTATTGTTGCAATATGTGGATGACATTTTCGTGGCGACAGAAAGGTATGAAAACTGCATTACTGTTACAGTTGCGTGATTAAATTTACTGGGACAGAGCGGTTATCGAGTTTCTAAGGAAAAAGCCCAAATTGCCCGGGAAAAAGTGATATATCTGGGATGTGAAATTTCCCAAGGACAAAGACGGTTGGGGGTGAATAGAATACAAGCGATTTGTGCCATCCCTGAACCTAGAAATTTGCACGAGTTACGAACTTTTCTAGGAATGACAGGGTGGTGCAGACTCTGGATTTTGAATTACGGACTGTTAGCCAAACCACTGTATGCAGCTTTAAAAGAGCCACAATTAGTTTGGAGTTTAGAGTGTAAAAGGGCTTTTCAAGACTTAAAACAGGCTCTGCAAGAAGCCCCAGCATTAGGATTGCCTGATTTGACAAAAACATTTCAACTCTTTGTACATGAGCGGCAACGACTAGCGCTTGGAGTTTTAACTCAACGAATTGGATCATGGAAGAGACCGGTGGGCTATTTTTCCAAGCAGTTGGATATGGTAAGTGCCGGATGGCCTTCTTGCCTCCGAGCAGTGGCTGCTACTGTAACGTTAGTCCAAGAAGCTAGAAAATTGACATTGGGAACAAAAATGGAAGTATTTGTGCCCCACGTGGTGATTGCAGTTTTGGAACAAAAGGGGGGTCATTGGTTGTCATCCAGTAGAATGTTGAAATATCAGGCAATATTGAGAGAACAGGATGATATATTTTTAAAGATAACAACATGTTTGAATCCCGCTGAATTTTTAGGTAGCAAAATAGAGGAAGGCGAGCTGGAACATGATTGTATTGAGGTGATCGAACAAACTTACGCCAGTAGGGTAGATCTGAAAGATATTCCCCTTGTAAATCCTGACTGGACATTATTTACAGACGGTAGCAGCTTTGTTGAGAATGGAACACGATATTCTGGATATGCTGTGGTTACTAAGCTTGAAGTAATTGAAGCAAAGGCATTAATGCCAGGAACGTCAGCGCAAAAGGCAGAACTGGTCGCTCTAATTCGGGCTTTAATACCGAGTACGGATAAGAGAGTGAATATTTGGACAGATTCTAAATACGCTTTTGGAATAATACATATACATGGAGCTTTATGGAAGGAAAGAGGATTGTTGACGGCTCAAGGTAGTATTATTAAATATCGAACCGAGATCTTACAGTTATTAGAGGCTGTGGTACTACCTCAGCAAGTGGCTGTAATGCATTGTCGAGGACATCAGAGGGATGACAGCGATGTGGCACAAGGAAACATGAAGGCAGACCAGGCAGCCAAAATTGCTGCACGGCAAGTATGGACTGAATTAGCTCTAATACCTACTAAGGTAAGCCCGATTACTGCTCATCTCTCTGTAAATCCCTTTTATACCCAAGAAGATGAAAAATTAGCCGATTTGGTAAAGGCACAGAAGAATTCACATGGATGGTATGTAACAGGTAATGGACAAGTAGTAGTGCCTGCTACAATTATGAAACGAATAATACAAACTGAACATAATAAATGCCATTGGGGAGCAGAAGCATTGGTGCAGTTTTTAAAGCGGAGCATTATATCTGCACAAATGTTAACAATAGCAAAAGGGGTGAATGCGAAGTGTCCAGTATGTTTAAAGAATAATCCGGTAATACGAAAACAAATTCCAATGGGAACTTTGAAAGTGGGAATAGAACCAGGTGACTATTGGCAAGTGGATTTTGCAGAATTACCTAAATCAAAAGGGTTTAAGTATTTATTGGTATACGTATGTACCTTTTCAGGGTGGCTAGAAGCATTTCCCTGTAGAACGAATCAAGCTAGAGAAGTAGTAAAAACTTTGTTAAAAGAGATCATACCTAGATTTGGGGTACCTTTAGGAATTTCTTCAGATCGAGGCCCACACTTTATAGCTAAAATAGTACAGGAAATTAGTGAAATGCTTGGAATTAGCTGGGATTTACATACACCGTGGAGGCCACAATCTAGTGGAAAGGTAGAAAGGATGAATCAAACATTAAAAGGACAAATTAAAAAGATATGCCAGGAAGCTCAAATCCAATGGCCACAGGCATTGCCCCTTGCTTTATTGAGAATTCGTATAAAACCTAGAGAAGGGTTGTCTGTAAGTCCCTATGAAATTCTGTACGGTAAGCCATATACTGCACCAACGAAGGGAATGGGAAGTGCAGATTTACACCTCCAAGGAGATCAAGATGTTTATAGTTATATAATTTCTTTAAGCAGATTACTCACAGCCTTACGTGCCGCGATCATCTGGAATCGCCCTTTGCCGTTGGAGAATCAACCAGGAGACCAAGCGTATGTTCGAAATTGGCAAACGGAGCCTTTAAAGGAACAGTGGCATGGACTTTATTTGGTGCTATTGATAACATTTACCGCTGTGAAAGTAGCAGGAATTGATAATTGGATTCATTATACCAGAGTGAAGAAGGTACCATCACAATGGGGGGTAAAAATGATCACTCCTACAAAACTGAGATTTACATCTTGGTAATACTATGCTGGGTAGGATTAAGTAATGGTTTCGCTCAAATAATACATACATATGCTACTGTACATATAGAAGAACGAATGGATGTAAATTTGACTTGTGATTTTGTTGGAGATATGAGAAGTTCAATCCAAGACATTAGTTGCTATTGGCAGAAGAATGAGTCCAAATTGTCAACTGGGTTTACAATCCGATGGGATAGTGATACACGAAGGGGTACTATGATTTTATCATTGCGAAATGTAAGTAAGACAGATGTAGGAAACCACACCTGTATTGTTTGGATTAAAGAGAGTTTTGATTATGGAAAAAGGGCATTAGAGGTTACTGCAAAATCAGAACCTATGCAGAAAAGAAACAGAGCCAGGAGAGAGTTAAAAGATTTGGAAAAAGACGAAATGCAACCAATACAAATAATCCAGGCGCCACAACAGGAAACACAAGAAAATCTAATGCAAAAGAAAGTTAGCTGAAAAACACCCAGTCTAGAACTGTACAAAAGTATACGCTTGTGACACCCCGAAAGTGAAGTTACCTTTCCACCTGTGGTCCTTGCATTAAGGACAGGTTGTGCCTGTAGAGGAATTAAATACTCCATGAGTGAACCTGTAATACAATTCGGAGTGAGAATAGATTGTAGAACTACGAGCAGGAGCACAGGAAATTTAGTTTGGGTTACAAGTGATGGACAATGGACGACTCACCTCCCCTTGGATGGGTTGGTGACTGAAATAACTTTAGGGTTACCAACTCTCTGCCCAATTTGGAAGAAAGCGCCATTTAAGGGTAGATTAGAAAATTTATGGATAATGAAGAGAGAAATAAAGGATGATGATGATTGGCAAGAACCATCATCCGGTGTGAAGTTAGGTTGGGCTTTAGAATCATTGTTTGCTCCAATTAGTACTTATCGGAATAGAGAAATGTTGTACCGGTTGTTAGGACAAACGGAAAGGCTAGCAAGAGTGACTAAAGAAGGATTTAAGGAAATAAACTTACAATTACAGGCAACCACAAAAATGACCCTGCAAAATAGAATGGCATTAGATATGCTGTTGCTAAAAGAACATGGAGTATGTGGTTATTTACGAGATAAGATTGATCATTGTTGTGTACATATTCCGAATGTTACAGCCGCGGTAGAACGTGATTTGTCTCAGCTAACACAAATTGAACGTGCAACTGAGGAAGAAAGAGAAGAAAGTACCCATAATTGGGTGGCTGCTTTAGCAAAGTCATTTGGATTGAACATCTCTGGTTGGGTAGCATCTTTAATTCAGTGGTGTATAATAATTATAATTATTATGTTAGCTATTATGGGAGTGTTGCGTTTGATTCAAAATATTGTTAATAAGGAACGGCAACACTTGGGGAAAATTTTAAAAGCTGTTACCAGGAAGAATCATGAACTTCCCCCGAGATATGAAGACATTGGAAATAATTCATTGCAGCTACAATCACCAGTTTGAGACGGTCCAAAGAATATGGAAATCTGCGGAACTGATGATGAAAATCCTTGCAGTCTGGAAGACTTGAAGTATTTTCAAAGGGGGGAATTGTTACATTATATTGATTAGAATAGGTTATACTTGGTAGACAAGATGAAGGTATAATTGCAGGTGTTGGGTACAGTACAATCTGATGAAGTGGGTACAGTACAATCTGATGAACTGGGTACAGCACAATCTGATGAACTAGGTAAATGATAAGCAAATCTTGGCAACAGTAACTGAAGAAACTATAAATGGGAAACAATCATGTAGCTTAGCAATTCTGTTGATTATGTTACGTAACCGAACACTATAAATATTAACCAAGTTAAACGGGGATTTGGGATTCTCAGCTTTGGACATGAGTCCCTGAGACCCCGGGCCCCGAATAAAGCACCGCATATAACTGCTTTCGTAGTTATGTGTTTCTTTACGGGCAACAGTTTTCTGGCGACCCAGATGGGACTTCGGGAGTAGTGTTGACGGTTCGCTTTCCGATTTTGCTCCGTGCCGGCACCGAGGAATTCTCGGGGAGCCATCGGCTGCGCCCGCTCTGCGCTGCTCCTGACGTCCCAAAGTGGTAAGCCCGAAGGTGCTTTATTGTAATATTTGGTCGGGTGCCTGCCTAATAAGACGTGACGGCGATTCACGCAAGGTTGGGCTAACGAGCTCGAGGTCTGGTCTGTGGAAGCCTAGGCGCTGGCCGTCAGACGGAGCGAAAGCCCCGCAGGTCCAGCACTCACGGACATACGTGGCTGTCTCGTGAGTTTGGTTTGGTCTTTTGTTTCCCATCAGAGGCTATCTTTCCGTTTTCTACCCCGTAGATTTAGTGTGTGTGTGTGTGGAGTGAGTGTGTAAGACCATGGTAATACCGGATAATTCTCCGTTAGGATGTTTATTAAAGCATTGGAAAAGTGCGGGATATTTTCAGAGTATGAGTAAAAGTCGATTTATAGATTATTGTACGAATTGGTGGCCACAATATGAGTATGATGGACCCCGGTGGCCTGAACACGGAAGTTTAGATCCGGGTGTTATAGGTCCATTAATGAGATATTGTTAAGAACTTGAAAAATGGGATGAAGTACCATATGTTGATCTATTTTATGATATACGTAATCATCCAGATATGCAGAGAGAATGTGGAATGTTGTTGGTACATCCCGAAAAAAAGATAAAACAAAACGTGGAGGATGTGTAGGTAATAAGAAGTGTATGACTTGTTTGGCAATACAAAATTCAATAAGAGAGCCAGAGGAGGTATCACTTTTAGCATCACCGACGGCCCCTGTGATGTCCGATATAGATGCAGGGGACGATAGTGATACTGATAGTATTAAGGCGGTAAAACCGTCAGAATCAATTAATACTGGAGCGATCCAGATTAAGTTAACACCGAAGGGTTCGCCAGGGCATTCATCATGCCCAAGACAAGCGCAACGAACCCCAATTGCACAGAGAACAAGACAAGGGAGGAAGGAACAAGAGCAAAACAGTAAAGTATTATTAGCCCCTTTACGAGAGGCAATTTCGGGGACTGATAAAGTATATGGGAAAGTTCCTTTTTCCCCAGGAGATTTAGTAATTTGGAAGCAATCAGCTGGAAAGTGTACAATAATAGGGAAAAAAAAAAAAAAAAAAAAACAAACCACAAAGAGAAATCAGGCAGGATTATTAGCAATGTTACAACGAGTAAATCAAGGAATAAGAGGCAGAAGTAGAGGACGAGGTCGAGGAGGATACAGGGTAGGAGGCATGCGGGGAATACCTCAAAATCAGCTAGGGATAAATCAGTGTGCGTTTTGCAGACAACAGGGACATTGGAAAAATGAGTGCCCAGTGAAAATGAATTTGGCCCAGCAGACTTCAGTAGGAGGAACACCAATGGCAGAAACAATGATGTTAGGACATTTGGGGCAACATAGTAGCTGACTAAGTGATGGATTAAAAGTGACAACAGAAATTGATGGGGAAGAGAAACAATTATTGGTAGATACTGGGGCAACTTATTCTGTTTTAAATACTTGTTTAGGAAAGATAGGAGATACGATGATAACTGTGGTAGGAGCTACAGGAAAAACAGAGCAACGGCCCTTTCTGCGGCCATTGCATCTAAATTTTAGGGGTAAAGAATTAGATCATGAATTTCTCTATGTACCGGATTGTCCTACATCTTTGTTAGGACGAGATTTATTGTCAAGATTTAATGCTAAAATAATATTTGAAAATGGAAAAGCTAAGTTGCAGATACCTGAGGAAGAAATAGCTAGAATATTTATAGTAAAAGAAATAGCTAATACAACAATACCAATAGAGGTAGAAAACGCTGTAGTACCATGGGTATGGGAGACACAAGTACCGGGATTAGCGAAAGCAGCAAAACCTGTCATAGTAGAATTGAAAGAAGGTGTCCAACCGGTAAGAGTTAGACAATATCCTATACAGTTAGAAGCTAGGAAAGGGGTAGCACCATTAATTGCAAAATTTTTGATGCACAATGTGTTAGAAGAATGTGAATCTGAATATAATACACCAATATTTCCTATAAGAAAACCTAACGGAGATTATAGGTTAGTTCAAGATTTAAGAGCTGTAAACGAAATAGTTAAAGATATACATCCAGTAGTAGCAAATCCTTATACATTGTTAACATCTGTGGCAGAACAATTTAGATACTTTTCTGTAATTGATTTAAAAGATGCTTTCTTCTGCATCCCATTGGCATTACAAAGTAGGAAATTATTTGCGTTTGAATGGGAAAATCCGGATACAGGACGAAAACGACAGCTGACCTGGACCAGGTTACCACAAGGCTTCAAAAACAGTCCTACAATATTTGGGAATCAGCTGGCACGAGAACTGGAGGATTGGAAGGAGCAAGGATATTTTCAATTACCATCAAAAGCATACTTATTGTTGCAATATGTGGATGACATTTTCGTGGCGACAGAAAGGTATGAAAACTGCATTACTGTTACAGTTGCGTGATTAAATTTACTGGGACAGAGCGGTTATCGAGTTTCTAAGGAAAAAGCCCAAATTGCCCGGGAAAAAGTGATATATCTGGGATGTGAAATTTCCCAAGGACAAAGACGGTTGGGGGTGAATAGAATACAAGCGATTTGTGCCATCCCTGAACCTAGAAATTTGCACGAGTTACGAACTTTTCTAGGAATGACAGGGTGGTGCAGACTCTGGATTTTGAATTACGGACTGTTAGCCAAACCACTGTATGCAGCTTTAAAAGAGCCACAATTAGTTTGGAGTTTAGAGTGTAAAAGGGCTTTTCAAGACTTAAAACAGGCTCTGCAAGAAGCCCCAGCATTAGGATTGCCTGATTTGACAAAAACATTTCAACTCTTTGTACATGAGCGGCAACGACTAGCGCTTGGAGTTTTAACTCAACGAATTGGATCATGGAAGAGACCGGTGGGCTATTTTTCCAAGCAGTTGGATATGGTAAGTGCCGGATGGCCTTCTTGCCTCCGAGCAGTGGCTGCTACTGTAACGTTAGTCCAAGAAGCTAGAAAATTGACATTGGGAACAAAAATGGAAGTATTTGTGCCCCACGTGGTGATTGCAGTTTTGGAACAAAAGGGGGGTCATTGGTTGTCATCCAGTAGAATGTTGAAATATCAGGCAATATTGAGAGAACAGGATGATATATTTTTAAAGATAACAACATGTTTGAATCCCGCTGAATTTTTAGGTAGCAAAATAGAGGAAGGCGAGCTGGAACATGATTGTATTGAGGTGATCGAACAAACTTACGCCAGTAGGGTAGATCTGAAAGATATTCCCCTTGTAAATCCTGACTGGACATTATTTACAGACGGTAGCAGCTTTGTTGAGAATGGAACACGATATTCTGGATATGCTGTGGTTACTAAGCTTGAAGTAATTGAAGCAAAGGCATTAATGCCAGGAACGTCAGCGCAAAAGGCAGAACTGGTCGCTCTAATTCGGGCTTTAATACCGAGTACGGATAAGAGGGTGAATATTTGGACAGATTCTAAATACGCTTTTGGAATAATACATATACATGGAGCTTTATGGAAGGAAAGAGGATTGTTGACGGCTCAAGGTAGTATTATTAAATATCGAACCGAGATCTTACAGTTATTAGAGGCTGTGGTACTACCTCAGCAAGTGGCTGTAATGCATTGTCGAGGACATCAGAGGGATGACAGCGATGTGGCACAAGGAAACATGAAGGCAGACCAGGCAGCCAAAATTGCTGCACGGCAAGTATGGACTGAATTAGCTCTAATACCTACTAAGGTAAGCCCGATTACTGCTCATCTCTCTGTAAATCCCTTTTATACCCAAGAAGATGAAAAATTAGCCGATTTGGTAAAGGCACAGAAGAATTCACATGGATGGTATGTAACAGGTAATGGACAAGTAGTAGTGCCTGCTACAATTATGAAACGAATAATACAAACTGAACATAATAAATGCCATTGGGGAGCAGAAGCATTGGTGCAGTTTTTAAAGCGGAGCATTATATCTGCACAAATGTTAACAATAGCAAAAGGGGTGAATGCGAAGTGTCCAGTATGTTTAAAGAATAATCCGGTAATACGAAAACAAATTCCAATGGGAACTTTGAAAGTGGGAATAGAACCAGGTGACTATTGGCAAGTGGATTTTGCAGAATTACCTAAATCAAAAGGGTTTAAGTATTTATTGGTATACGTATGTACCTTTTCAGGGTGGCTAGAAGCATTTCCCTGTAGAACAAATCAAGCTAGAGAAGTAGTAAAAACTTTGTTAAAAGAGATCATACCTAGATTTGGGGTACCTTTAGGAATTTCTTCAGATCGAGGCCCACACTTTATAGCTAAAATAGTACAGGAAATTAGTGAAATGCTTGGAATTAGCTGGGATTTACATACACCGTGGAGGCCACAATCTAGTGGAAAGGTAGAAAGGATGAATCAAACATTAAAAGGACAAATTAAAAAGATATGCCAGGAAGCTCAAATCCAATGGCCACAGGCATTGCCCCTTGCTTTATTGAGAATTCGTATAAAACCTAGAGAAGGGTTGTCTGTAAGTCCCTATGAAATTCTGTACGGTAAGCCATATACTGCACCAACGAAGGGAATGGGAAGTGCAGATTTACACCTCCAAGGAGATCAAGATGTTTATAGTTATATAATTTCTTTAAGCAGATTACTCACAGCCTTACGTGCCGCGATCATCTGGAATCGCCCTTTGCCGTTGGAGAATCAACCAGGAGACCAAGCGTATGTTCGAAATTGGCAAACGGAGCCTTTAAAGGAACAGTGGCATGGACTTTATTTGGTGCTATTGATAACATTTACCGCTGTGAAAGTAGCAGGAATTGATAATTGGATTCATTATACCAGAGTGAAGAAGGTACCATCACAATGGGGGGTAAAAATGATCACTCCTACAAAACTGAGATTTACATCTTGGTAATACTATGCTGGGTAGGATTAAGTAATGGTTTCGCTCAAATAATACATACATATGCTACTGTACATATAGAAGAACGAATGGATGTAAATTTGACTTGTGATTTTGTTGGAGATATGAGAAGTTCAATCCAAGACATTAGTTGCTATTGGCAGAAGAATGAGTCCAAATTGTCAACTGGGTTTACAATCCGATGGGATAGTGATACACGAAGGGGTACTATGATTTTATCATTGCGAAATGTAAGTAAGACAGATGTAGGAAACCACACCTGTATTGTTTGGATTAAAGAGAGTTTTGATTATGGAAAAAGGGCATTAGAGGTTACTGCAAAATCAGAACCTATGCAGAAAAGAAACAGAGCCAGGAGAGAGTTAAAAGATTTGGAAAAAGACGAAATGCAACCAATACAAATAATCCAGGCGCCACAACAGGAAACACAAGAAAATCTAATGCAAAAGAAAGTTAGCTGAAAAACACCCAGTCTAGAACTGTACAAAAGTATACGCTTGTGACACCCCGAAAGTGAAGTTACCTTTCCACCTGTGGTCCTTGCATTAAGGACAGGTTGTGCCTGTAGAGGAATTAAATACTCCATGAGTGAACCTGTAATACAATTCGGAGTGAGAATAGATTGTAGAACTACGAGCAGGAGCACAGGAAATTTAGTTTGGGTTACAAGTGATGGACAATGGACGACTCACCTCCCCTTGGATGGGTTGGTGACTGAAATAACTTTAGGGTTACCAACTCTCTGCCCAATTTGGAAGAAAGCGCCATTTAAGGGTAGATTAGAAAATTTATGGATAATGAAGAGAGAAATAAAGGATGATGATGATTGGCAAGAACCATCATCCGGTGTGAAGTTAGGTTGGGCTTTAGAATCATTGTTTGCTCCAATTAGTACTTATCGGAATAGAGAAATGTTGTACCGGTTGTTAGGACAAACGGAAAGGCTAGCAAGAGTGACTAAAGAAGGATTTAAGGAAATAAACTTACAATTACAGGCAACCACAAAAATGACCCTGCAAAATAGAATGGCATTAGATATGCTGTTGCTAAAAGAACATGGAGTATGTGGTTATTTACGAGATAAGATTGATCATTGTTGTGTACATATTCCGAATGTTACAGCCGCGGTAGAACGTGATTTGTCTCAGCTAACACAAATTGAACGTGCAACTGAGGAAGAAAGAGAAGAAAGTACCCATAATTGGGTGGCTGCTTTAGCAAAGTCATTTGGATTGAACATCTCTGGTTGGGTAGCATCTTTAATTCAGTGGTGTATAATAATTATAATTATTATGTTAGCTATTATGGGAGTGTTGCGTTTGATTCAAAATATTGTTAATAAGGAACGGCAACACTTGGGGAAAATTTTAAAAGCTGTTACCAGGAAGAATCATGAACTTCCCCCGAGATATGAAGACATTGGAAATAATTCATTGCAGCTACAATCACCAGTTTGAGACGGTCCAAAGAATATGGAAATCTGCGGAACTGATGATGAAAATCCTTGCAGTCTGGAAGACTTGAAGTATTTTCAAAGGGGGGAATTGTTACATTATATTGATTAGAATAGGTTATACTTGGTAGACAAGATGAAGGTATAATTGCAGGTGTTGGGTACAGTACAATCTGATGAAGTGGGTACAGTACAATCTGATGAACTGGGTACAGCACAATCTGATGAACTAGGTAAATGATAAGCAAATCTTGGCAACAGTAACTGAAGAAACTATAAATGGGAAACAATCATGTAGCTTAGCAATTCTGTTGATTATGTTACGTAACCGAACACTATAAATATTAACCAAGTTAAACGGGGATTTGGGATTCTCAGCTTTGGACATGAGTCCCTGAGACCCCGGGCCCCGAATAAAGCACCGCATATAACTGCTTTCGTAGTTATGTGTTTCTTTACGGGCAACAGTTTTCTGGCGACCCAGATGGGACTTCGGGAGTAGTGTTGACGGTTCGCTTTCCGATTTTGCTCCGTGCCGGCACCGAGGAATTCTCGGGGAGCCATCGGCTGCGCCCGCTCTGCGCTGCTCCTGACGTCCCAAAGTGGTAAGCCCGAAGGTGCTTTATTGTAATATTTGGTCGGGTGCCTGCCTAATAAGACGTGACGGCGATTCACGCAAGGTTGGGCTAACGAGCTCGAGGTCTGGTCTGTGGAAGCCTAGGCGCTGGCCGTCAGACGGAGCGAAAGCCCCGCAGGTCCAGCACTCACGGACATACGTGGCTGTCTCGTGAGTTTGGTTTGGTCTTTTGTTTCCCATCAGAGGCTATCTTTCCGTTTTCTACCCCGTAGATTTAGTGTGTGTGTGTGTGGAGTGAGTGTGTAAGACCATGGTAATACCGGATAATTCTCCGTTAGGATGTTTATTAAAGCATTGGAAAAGTGCGGGATATTTTCAGAGTATGAGTAAAAGTCGATTTATAGATTATTGTACGAATTGGTGGCCACAATATGAGTATGATGGACCCCGGTGGCCTGAACACGGAAGTTTAGATCCGGGTGTTATAGGTCCATTAATGAGATATTGTTAAGAACTTGAAAAATGGGATGAAGTACCATATGTTGATCTATTTTATGATATACGTAATCATCCAGATATGCAGAGAGAATGTGGAATGTTGTTGGTACATCCCGAAAAAAAGATAAAACAAAACGTGGAGGATGTGTAGGTAATAAGAAGTGTATGACTTGTTTGGCAATACAAAATTCAATAAGAGAGCCAGAGGAGGTATCACTTTTAGCATCACCGACGGCCCCTGTGATGTCCGATATAGATGCAGGGGACGATAGTGATACTGATAGTATTAAGGCGGTAAAACCGTCAGAATCAATTAATACTGGAGCGATCCAGATTAAGTTAACACCGAAGGGTTCGCCAGGGCATTCATCATGCCCAAGACAAGCGCAACGAACCCCAATTGCACAGAGAACAAGACAAGGGAGGAAGGAACAAGAGCAAAACAGTAAAGTATTATTAGCCCCTTTACGAGAGGCAATTTCGGGGACTGATAAAGTATATGGGAAAGTTCCTTTTTCCCCAGGAGATTTAGTAATTTGGAAGCAATCAGCTGGAAAGTGTACAATAATAGGGAAAAAAAAAAAAAAAAAAAAAACAAACCACAAAGAGAAATCAGGCAGGATTATTAGCAATGTTACAACGAGTAAATCAAGGAATAAGAGGCAGAAGTAGAGGACGAGGTCGAGGAGGATACAGGGTAGGAGGCATGCGGGGAATACCTCAAAATCAGCTAGGGATAAATCAGTGTGCGTTTTGCAGACAACAGGGACATTGGAAAAATGAGTGCCCAGTGAAAATGAATTTGGCCCAGCAGGCTTCAGTAGGAGGAACACCAATGGCAGAAACAATGATGTTAGGACATTTGGGGCAACATAGTAGCTGACTAAGTGATGGATTAAAAGTGACAACAGAAATTGATGGGGAAGAGAAACAATTATTGGTAGATACTGGGGCAACTTATTCTGTTTTAAATACTTGTTTAGGAAAGATAGGAGATACGATGATAACTGTGGTAGGAGCTACAGGAAAAACAGAGCAACGGCCCTTTCTGCGGCCATTGCATCTAAATTTTAGGGGTAAAGAATTAGATCATGAATTTCTCTATGTACCGGATTGTCCTACATCTTTGTTAGGACGAGATTTATTGTCAAGATTTAATGCTAAAATAATATTTGAAAATGGAAAAGCTAAGTTGCAGATACCTGAGGAAGAAATAGCTAGAATATTTATAGTAAAAGAAATAGCTAATACAACAATACCAATAGAGGTAGAAAACGCTGTAGTACCATGGGTATGGGAGACACAAGTACCGGGATTAGCGAAAGCAGCAAAACCTGTCATAGTAGAATTGAAAGAAGGTGTCCAACCGGTAAGAGTTAGACAATATCCTATACAGTTAGAAGCTAGGAAAGGGGTAGCACCATTAATTGCAAAATTTTTGATGCACAGTGTGTTAGAAGAATGTGAATCTGAATATAATACACCAATATTTCCTATAAGAAAACCTAACGGAGATTATAGGTTAGTTCAAGATTTAAGAGCTGTAAACGAAATAGTTAAAGATATACATCCAGTAGTAGCAAATCCTTATACATTGTTAACATCTGTGGCAGAACAATTTAGATACTTTTCTGTAATTGATTTAAAAGATGCTTTCTTCTGCATCCCATTGGCATTACAAAGTAGGAAATTATTTGCGTTTGAATGGGAAAATCCGGATACAGGACGAAAACGACAGCTGACCTGGACCAGGTTACCACAAGGCTTCAAAAACAGTCCTACAATATTTGGGAATCAGCTGGCACGAGAACTGGAGGATTGGAAGGAGCAAGGATATTTTCAATTACCATCAAAAGCATACTTATTGTTGCAATATGTGGATGACATTTTCGTGGCGACAGAAAGGTATGAAAACTGCATTACTGTTACAGTTGCGTGATTAAATTTACTGGGACAGAGCGGTTATCGAGTTTCTAAGGAAAAAGCCCAAATTGCCCGGGAAAAAGTGATATATCTGGGATGTGAAATTTCCCAAGGACAAAGACGGTTGGGGGTGAATAGAATACAAGCGATTTGTGCCATCCCTGAACCTAGAAATTTGCACGAGTTACGAACTTTTCTAGGAATGACAGGGTGGTGCAGACTCTGGATTTTGAATTACGGACTGTTAGCCAAACCACTGTATGCAGCTTTAAAAGAGCCACAATTAGTTTGGAGTTTAGAGTGTAAAAGGGCTTTTCAAGACTTAAAACAGGCTCTGCAAGAAGCCCCAGCATTAGGATTGCCTGATTTGACAAAAACATTTCAACTCTTTGTACATGAGCGGCAACGACTAGCGCTTGGAGTTTTAACTCAACGAATTGGATCATGGAAGAGACCGGTGGGCTATTTTTCCAAGCAGTTGGATATGGTAAGTGCCGGATGGCCTTCTTGCCTCCGAGCAGTGGCTGCTACTGTAACGTTAGTCCAAGAAGCTAGAAAATTGACATTGGGAACAAAAATGGAAGTATTTGTGCCCCACGTGGTGATTGCAGTTTTGGAACAAAAGGGGGGTCATTGGTTGTCATCCAGTAGAATGTTGAAATATCAGGCAATATTGAGAGAACAGGATGATATATTTTTAAAGATAACAACATGTTTGAATCCCGCTGAATTTTTAGGTAGCAAAATAGAGGAAGGCGAGCTGGAACATGATTGTATTGAGGTGATCGAACAAACTTACGCCAGTAGGGTAGATCTGAAAGATATTCCCCTTGTAAATCCTGACTGGACATTATTTACAGACGGTAGCAGCTTTGTTGAGAATGGAACACGATATTCTGGATATGCTGTGGTTACTAAGCTTGAAGTAATTGAAGCAAAGGCATTAATGCCAGGAACGTCAGCGCAAAAGGCAGAACTGGTCGCTCTAATTCGGGCTTTAATACCGAGTACGGATAAGAGGGTGAATATTTGGACAGATTCTAAATACGCTTTTGGAATAATACATATACATGGAGCTTTATGGAAGGAAAGAGGATTGTTGACGGCTCAAGGTAGTATTATTAAATATCGAACCGAGATCTTACAGTTATTAGAGGCTGTGGTACTACCTCAGCAAGTGGCTGTAATGCATTGTCGAGGACATCAGAGGGATGACAGCGATGTGGCACAAGGAAACATGAAGGCAGACCAGGCAGCCAAAATTGCTGCACGGCAAGTATGGACTGAATTAGCTCTAATACCTACTAAGGTAAGCCCGATTACTGCTCATCTCTCTGTAAATCCCTTTTATACCCAAGAAGATGAAAAATTAGCCGATTTGGTAAAGGCACAGAAGAATTCACATGGATGGTATGTAACAGGTAATGGACAAGTAGTAGTGCCTGCTACAATTATGAAACGAATAATACAAACTGAACATAATAAATGCCATTGGGGAGCAGAAGCATTGGTGCAGTTTTTAAAGCGGAGCATTATATCTGCACAAATGTTAACAATAGCAAAAGGGGTGAATGCGAAGTGTCCAGTATGTTTAAAGAATAATCCGGTAATACGAAAACAAATTCCAATGGGAACTTTGAAAGTGGGAATAGAACCAGGTGACTATTGGCAAGTGGATTTTGCAGAATTACCTAAATCAAAAGGGTTTAAGTATTTATTGGTATACGTATGTACCTTTTCAGGGTGGCTAGAAGCATTTCCCTGTAGAACGAATCAAGCTAGAGAAGTAGTAAAAACTTTGTTAAAAGAGATCATACCTAGATTTGGGGTACCTTTAGGAATTTCTTCAGATCGAGGCCCACACTTTATAGCTAAAATAGTACAGGAAATTAGTGAAATGCTTGGAATTAGCTGGGATTTACATACACCGTGGAGGCCACAATCTAGTGGAAAGGTAGAAAGGATGAATCAAACATTAAAAGGACAAATTAAAAAGATATGCCAGGAAGCTCAAATCCAATGGCCACAGGCATTGCCCCTTGCTTTATTGAGAATTCGTATAAAACCTAGAGAAGGGTTGTCTGTAAGTCCCTATGAAATTCTGTACGGTAAGCCATATACTGCACCAACGAAGGGAATGGGAAGTGCAGATTTACACCTCCAAGGAGATCAAGATGTTTATAGTTATATAATTTCTTTAAGCAGATTACTCACAGCCTTACGTGCCGCGATCATCTGGAATCGCCCTTTGCCGTTGGAGAATCAACCAGGAGACCAAGCGTATGTTCGAAATTGGCAAACGGAGCCTTTAAAGGAACAGTGGCATGGACTTTATTTGGTGCTATTGATAACATTTACCGCTGTGAAAGTAGCAGGAATTGATAATTGGATTCATTATACCAGAGTGAAGAAGGTACCATCACAATGGGGGGTAAAAATGATCACTCCTACAAAACTGAGATTTACATCTTGGTAATACTATGCTGGGTAGGATTAAGTAATGGTTTCGCTCAAATAATACATACATATGCTACTGTACATATAGAAGAACGAATGGATGTAAATTTGACTTGTGATTTTGTTGGAGATATGAGAAGTTCAATCCAAGACATTAGTTGCTATTGGCAGAAGAATGAGTCCAAATTGTCAACTGGGTTTACAATCCGATGGGATAGTGATACACGAAGGGGTACTATGATTTTATCATTGCGAAATGTAAGTAAGACAGATGTAGGAAACCACACCTGTATTGTTTGGATTAAAGAGAGTTTTGATTATGGAAAAAGGGCATTAGAGGTTACTGCAAAATCAGAACCTATGCAGAAAAGAAACAGAGCCAGGAGAGAGTTAAAAGATTTGGAAAAAGACGAAATGCAACCAATACAAATAATCCAGGCGCCACAACAGGAAACACAAGAAAATCTAATGCAAAAGAAAGTTAGCTGAAAAACACCCAGTCTAGAACTGTACAAAAGTATACGCTTGTGACACCCCGAAAGTGAAGTTACCTTTCCACCTGTGGTCCTTGCATTAAGGACAGGTTGTGCCTGTAGAGGAATTAAATACTCCATGAGTGAACCTGTAATACAATTCGGAGTGAGAATAGATTGTAGAACTACGAGCAGGAGCACAGGAAATTTAGTTTGGGTTACAAGTGATGGACAATGGACGACTCACCTCCCCTTGGATGGGTTGGTGACTGAAATAACTTTAGGGTTACCAACTCTCTGCCCAATTTGGAAGAAAGCGCCATTTAAGGGTAGATTAGAAAATTTATGGATAATGAAGAGAGAAATAAAGGATGATGATGATTGGCAAGAACCATCATCCGGTGTGAAGTTAGGTTGGGCTTTAGAATCATTGTTTGCTCCAATTAGTACTTATCGGAATAGAGAAATGTTGTACCGGTTGTTAGGACAAACGGAAAGGCTAGCAAGAGTGACTAAAGAAGGATTTAAGGAAATAAACTTACAATTACAGGCAACCACAAAAATGACCCTGCAAAATAGAATGGCATTAGATATGCTGTTGCTAAAAGAACATGGAGTATGTGGTTATTTACGAGATAAGATTGATCATTGTTGTGTACATATTCCGAATGTTACAGCCGCGGTAGAACGTGATTTGTCTCAGCTAACACAAATTGAACGTGCAACTGAGGAAGAAAGAGAAGAAAGTACCCATAATTGGGTGGCTGCTTTAGCAAAGTCATTTGGATTGAACATCTCTGGTTGGGTAGCATCTTTAATTCAGTGGTGTATAATAATTATAATTATTATGTTAGCTATTATGGGAGTGTTGCGTTTGATTCAAAATATTGTTAATAAGGAACGGCAACACTTGGGGAAAATTTTAAAAGCTGTTACCAGGAAGAATCATGAACTTCCCCCGAGATATGAAGACATTGGAAATAATTCATTGCAGCTACAATCACCAGTTTGAGACGGTCCAAAGAATATGGAAATCTGCGGAACTGATGATGAAAATCCTTGCAGTCTGGAAGACTTGAAGTATTTTCAAAGGGGGGAATTGTTACATTATATTGATTAGAATAGGTTATACTTGGTAGACAAGATGAAGGTATAATTGCAGGTGTTGGGTACAGTACAATCTGATGAAGTGGGTACAGTACAATCTGATGAACTGGGTACAGCACAATCTGATGAACTAGGTAAATGATAAGCAAATCTTGGCAACAGTAACTGAAGAAACTATAAATGGGAAACAATCATGTAGCTTAGCAATTCTGTTGATTATGTTACGTAACCGAACACTATAAATATTAACCAAGTTAAACGGGGATTTGGGATTCTCAGCTTTGGACATGAGTCCCTGAGACCCCGGGCCCCGAATAAAGCACCGCATATAACTGCTTTCGTAGTTATGTGTTTCTTTACGGGCAACAGTTTTCTGGCGACCCAGATGGGACTTCGGGAGTAGTGTTGACGGTTCGCTTTCCGATTTTGCTCCGTGCCGGCACCGAGGAATTCTCGGGGAGCCATCGGCTGCGCCCGCTCTGCGCTGCTCCTGACGTCCCAAAGTGGTAAGCCCGAAGGTGCTTTATTGTAATATTTGGTCGGGTGCCTGCCTAATAAGACGTGACGGCGATTCACGCAAGGTTGGGCTAACGAGCTCGAGGTCTGGTCTGTGGAAGCCTAGGCGCTGGCCGTCAGACGGAGCGAAAGCCCCGCAGGTCCAGCACTCACGGACATACGTGGCTGTCTCGTGAGTTTGGTTTGGTCTTTTGTTTCCCATCAGAGGCTATCTTTCCGTTTTCTACCCCGTAGATTTAGTGTGTGTGTGTGTGGAGTGAGTGTGTAAGACCATGGTAATACCGGATAATTCTCCGTTAGGATGTTTATTAAAGCATTGGAAAAGTGCGGGATATTTTCAGAGTATGAGTAAAAGTCGATTTATAGATTATTGTACGAATTGGTGGCCACAATATGAGTATGATGGACCCCGGTGGCCTGAACACGGAAGTTTAGATCCGGGTGTTATAGGTCCATTAATGAGATATTGTTAAGAACTTGAAAAATGGGATGAAGTACCATATGTTGATCTATTTTATGATATACGTAATCATCCAGATATGCAGAGAGAATGTGGAATGTTGTTGGTACATCCCGAAAAAAAGATAAAACAAAACGTGGAGGATGTGTAGGTAATAAGAAGTGTATGACTTGTTTGGCAATACAAAATTCAATAAGAGAGCCAGAGGAGGTATCACTTTTAGCATCACCGACGGCCCCTGTGATGTCCGATATAGATGCAGGGGACGATAGTGATACTGATAGTATTAAGGCGGTAAAACCGTCAGAATCAATTAATACTGGAGCGATCCAGATTAAGTTAACACCGAAGGGTTCGCCAGGGCATTCATCATGCCCAAGACAAGCGCAACGAACCCCAATTGCACAGAGAACAAGACAAGGGAGGAAGGAACAAGAGCAAAACAGTAAAGTATTATTAGCCCCTTTACGAGAGGCAATTTCGGGGACTGATAAAGTATATGGGAAAGTTCCTTTTTCCCCAGGAGATTTAGTAATTTGGAAGCAATCAGCTGGAAAGTGTACAATAATAGGGAAAAAAAAAAAAAAAAAAAAAACAAACCACAAAGAGAAATCAGGCAGGATTATTAGCAATGTTACAACGAGTAAATCAAGGAATAAGAGGCAGAAGTAGAGGACGAGGTCGAGGAGGATACAGGGTAGGAGGCATGCGGGGAATACCTCAAAATCAGCTAGGGATAAATCAGTGTGCGTTTTGCAGACAACAGGGACATTGGAAAAATGAGTGCCCAGTGAAAATGAATTTGGCCCAGCAGGCTTCAGTAGGAGGAACACCAATGGCAGAAACAATGATGTTAGGACATTTGGGGCAACATAGTAGCTGACTAAGTGATGGATTAAAAGTGACAACAGAAATTGATGGGGAAGAGAAACAATTATTGGTAGATACTGGGGCAACTTATTCTGTTTTAAATACTTGTTTAGGAAAGATAGGAGATACGATGATAACTGTGGTAGGAGCTACAGGAAAAACAGAGCAACGGCCCTTTCTGCGGCCATTGCATCTAAATTTTAGGGGTAAAGAATTAGATCATGAATTTCTCTATGTACCGGATTGTCCTACATCTTTGTTAGGACGAGATTTATTGTCAAGATTTAATGCTAAAATAATATTTGAAAATGGAAAAGCTAAGTTGCAGATACCTGAGGAAGAAATAGCTAGAATATTTATAGTAAAAGAAATAGCTAATACAACAATACCAATAGAGGTAGAAAACGCTGTAGTACCATGGGTATGGGAGACACAAGTACCGGGATTAGCGAAAGCAGCAAAACCTGTCATAGTAGAATTGAAAGAAGGTGTCCAACCGGTAAGAGTTAGACAATATCCTATACAGTTAGAAGCTAGGAAAGGGGTAGCACCATTAATTGCAAAATTTTTGATGCACAGTGTGTTAGAAGAATGTGAATCTGAATATAATACACCAATATTTCCTATAAGAAAACCTAACGGAGATTATAGGTTAGTTCAAGATTTAAGAGCTGTAAACGAAATAGTTAAAGATATACATCCAGTAGTAGCAAATCCTTATACATTGTTAACATCTGTGGCAGAACAATTTAGATACTTTTCTGTAATTGATTTAAAAGATGCTTTCTTCTGCATCCCATTGGCATTACAAAGTAGGAAATTATTTGCGTTTGAATGGGAAAATCCGGATACAGGACGAAAACGACAGCTGACCTGGACCAGGTTACCACAAGGCTTCAAAAACAGTCCTACAATATTTGGGAATCAGCTGGCACGAGAACTGGAGGATTGGAAGGAGCAAGGATATTTTCAATTACCATCAAAAGCATACTTATTGTTGCAATATGTGGATGACATTTTCGTGGCGACAGAAAGGTATGAAAACTGCATTACTGTTACAGTTGCGTGATTAAATTTACTGGGACAGAGCGGTTATCGAGTTTCTAAGGAAAAAGCCCAAATTGCCCGGGAAAAAGTGATATATCTGGGATGTGAAATTTCCCAAGGACAAAGACGGTTGGGGGTGAATAGAATACAAGCGATTTGTGCCATCCCTGAACCTAGAAATTTGCACGAGTTACGAACTTTTCTAGGAATGACAGGGTGGTGCAGACTCTGGATTTTGAATTACGGACTGTTAGCCAAACCACTGTATGCAGCTTTAAAAGAGCCACAATTAGTTTGGAGTTTAGAGTGTAAAAGGGCTTTTCAAGACTTAAAACAGGCTCTGCAAGAAGCCCCAGCATTAGGATTGCCTGATTTGACAAAAACATTTCAACTCTTTGTACATGAGCGGCAACGACTAGCGCTTGGAGTTTTAACTCAACGAATTGGATCATGGAAGAGACCGGTGGGCTATTTTTCCAAGCAGTTGGATATGGTAAGTGCCGGATGGCCTTCTTGCCTCCGAGCAGTGGCTGCTACTGTAACGTTAGTCCAAGAAGCTAGAAAATTGACATTGGGAACAAAAATGGAAGTATTTGTGCCCCACGTGGTGATTGCAGTTTTGGAACAAAAGGGGGGTCATTGGTTGTCATCCAGTAGAATGTTGAAATATCAGGCAATATTGAGAGAACAGGATGATATATTTTTAAAGATAACAACATGTTTGAATCCCGCTGAATTTTTAGGTAGCAAAATAGAGGAAGGCGAGCTGGAACATGATTGTATTGAGGTGATCGAACAAACTTACGCCAGTAGGGTAGATCTGAAAGATATTCCCCTTGTAAATCCTGACTGGACATTATTTACAGACGGTAGCAGCTTTGTTGAGAATGGAACACGATATTCTGGATATGCTGTGGTTACTAAGCTTGAAGTAATTGAAGCAAAGGCATTAATGCCAGGAACGTCAGCGCAAAAGGCAGAACTGGTCGCTCTAATTCGGGCTTTAATACCGAGTACGGATAAGAGGGTGAATATTTGGACAGATTCTAAATACGCTTTTGGAATAATACATATACATGGAGCTTTATGGAAGGAAAGAGGATTGTTGACGGCTCAAGGTAGTATTATTAAATATCGAACCGAGATCTTACAGTTATTAGAGGCTGTGGTACTACCTCAGCAAGTGGCTGTAATGCATTGTCGAGGACATCAGAGGGATGACAGCGATGTGGCACAAGGAAACATGAAGGCAGACCAGGCAGCCAAAATTGCTGCACGGCAAGTATGGACTGAATTAGCTCTAATACCTACTAAGGTAAGCCCGATTACTGCTCATCTCTCTGTAAATCCCTTTTATACCCAAGAAGATGAAAAATTAGCCGATTTGGTAAAGGCACAGAAGAATTCACATGGATGGTATGTAACAGGTAATGGACAAGTAGTAGTGCCTGCTACAATTATGAAACGAATAATACAAACTGAACATAATAAATGCCATTGGGGAGCAGAAGCATTGGTGCAGTTTTTAAAGCGGAGCATTATATCTGCACAAATGTTAACAATAGCAAAAGGGGTGAATGCGAAGTGTCCAGTATGTTTAAAGAATAATCCGGTAATACGAAAACAAATTCCAATGGGAACTTTGAAAGTGGGAATAGAACCAGGTGACTATTGGCAAGTGGATTTTGCAGAATTACCTAAATCAAAAGGGTTTAAGTATTTATTGGTATACGTATGTACCTTTTCAGGGTGGCTAGAAGCATTTCCCTGTAGAACGAATCAAGCTAGAGAAGTAGTAAAAACTTTGTTAAAAGAGATCATACCTAGATTTGGGGTACCTTTAGGAATTTCTTCAGATCGAGGCCCACACTTTATAGCTAAAATAGTACAGGAAATTAGTGAAATGCTTGGAATTAGCTGGGATTTACATACACCGTGGAGGCCACAATCTAGTGGAAAGGTAGAAAGGATGAATCAAACATTAAAAGGACAAATTAAAAAGATATGCCAGGAAGCTCAAATCCAATGGCCACAGGCATTGCCCCTTGCTTTATTGAGAATTCGTATAAAACCTAGAGAAGGGTTGTCTGTAAGTCCCTATGAAATTCTGTACGGTAAGCCATATACTGCACCAACGAAGGGAATGGGAAGTGCAGATTTACACCTCCAAGGAGATCAAGATGTTTATAGTTATATAATTTCTTTAAGCAGATTACTCACAGCCTTACGTGCCGCGATCATCTGGAATCGCCCTTTGCCGTTGGAGAATCAACCAGGAGACCAAGCGTATGTTCGAAATTGGCAAACGGAGCCTTTAAAGGAACAGTGGCATGGACTTTATTTGGTGCTATTGATAACATTTACCGCTGTGAAAGTAGCAGGAATTGATAATTGGATTCATTATACCAGAGTGAAGAAGGTACCATCACAATGGGGGGTAAAAATGATCACTCCTACAAAACTGAGATTTACATCTTGGTAATACTATGCTGGGTAGGATTAAGTAATGGTTTCGCTCAAATAATACATACATATGCTACTGTACATATAGAAGAACGAATGGATGTAAATTTGACTTGTGATTTTGTTGGAGATATGAGAAGTTCAATCCAAGACATTAGTTGCTATTGGCAGAAGAATGAGTCCAAATTGTCAACTGGGTTTACAATCCGATGGGATAGTGATACACGAAGGGGTACTATGATTTTATCATTGCGAAATGTAAGTAAGACAGATGTAGGAAACCACACCTGTATTGTTTGGATTAAAGAGAGTTTTGATTATGGAAAAAGGGCATTAGAGGTTACTGCAAAATCAGAACCTATGCAGAAAAGAAACAGAGCCAGGAGAGAGTTAAAAGATTTGGAAAAAGACGAAATGCAACCAATACAAATAATCCAGGCGCCACAACAGGAAACACAAGAAAATCTAATGCAAAAGAAAGTTAGCTGAAAAACACCCAGTCTAGAACTGTACAAAAGTATACGCTTGTGACACCCCGAAAGTGAAGTTACCTTTCCACCTGTGGTCCTTGCATTAAGGACAGGTTGTGCCTGTAGAGGAATTAAATACTCCATGAGTGAACCTGTAATACAATTCGGAGTGAGAATAGATTGTAGAACTACGAGCAGGAGCACAGGAAATTTAGTTTGGGTTACAAGTGATGGACAATGGACGACTCACCTCCCCTTGGATGGGTTGGTGACTGAAATAACTTTAGGGTTACCAACTCTCTGCCCAATTTGGAAGAAAGCGCCATTTAAGGGTAGATTAGAAAATTTATGGATAATGAAGAGAGAAATAAAGGATGATGATGATTGGCAAGAACCATCATCCGGTGTGAAGTTAGGTTGGGCTTTAGAATCATTGTTTGCTCCAATTAGTACTTATCGGAATAGAGAAATGTTGTACCGGTTGTTAGGACAAACGGAAAGGCTAGCAAGAGTGACTAAAGAAGGATTTAAGGAAATAAACTTACAATTACAGGCAACCACAAAAATGACCCTGCAAAATAGAATGGCATTAGATATGCTGTTGCTAAAAGAACATGGAGTATGTGGTTATTTACGAGATAAGATTGATCATTGTTGTGTACATATTCCGAATGTTACAGCCGCGGTAGAACGTGATTTGTCTCAGCTAACACAAATTGAACGTGCAACTGAGGAAGAAAGAGAAGAAAGTACCCATAATTGGGTGGCTGCTTTAGCAAAGTCATTTGGATTGAACATCTCTGGTTGGGTAGCATCTTTAATTCAGTGGTGTATAATAATTATAATTATTATGTTAGCTATTATGGGAGTGTTGCGTTTGATTCAAAATATTGTTAATAAGGAACGGCAACACTTGGGGAAAATTTTAAAAGCTGTTACCAGGAAGAATCATGAACTTCCCCCGAGATATGAAGACATTGGAAATAATTCATTGCAGCTACAATCACCAGTTTGAGACGGTCCAAAGAATATGGAAATCTGCGGAACTGATGATGAAAATCCTTGCAGTCTGGAAGACTTGAAGTATTTTCAAAGGGGGGAATTGTTACATTATATTGATTAGAATAGGTTATACTTGGTAGACAAGATGAAGGTATAATTGCAGGTGTTGGGTACAGTACAATCTGATGAAGTGGGTACAGTACAATCTGATGAACTGGGTACAGCACAATCTGATGAACTAGGTAAATGATAAGCAAATCTTGGCAACAGTAACTGAAGAAACTATAAATGGGAAACAATCATGTAGCTTAGCAATTCTGTTGATTATGTTACGTAACCGAACACTATAAATATTAACCAAGTTAAACGGGGATTTGGGATTCTCAGCTTTGGACATGAGTCCCTGAGACCCCGGGCCCCGAATAAAGCACCGCATATAACTGCTTTCGTAGTTATGTGTTTCTTTACGGGCAACAGTTTTCTGGCGACCCAGATGGGACTTCGGGAGTAGTGTTGACGGTTCGCTTTCCGATTTTGCTCCGTGCCGGCACCGAGGAATTCTCGGGGAGCCATCGGCTGCGCCCGCTCTGCGCTGCTCCTGACGTCCCAAAGTGGTAAGCCCGAAGGTGCTTTATTGTAATATTTGGTCGGGTGCCTGCCTAATAAGACGTGACGGCGATTCACGCAAGGTTGGGCTAACGAGCTCGAGGTCTGGTCTGTGGAAGCCTAGGCGCTGGCCGTCAGACGGAGCGAAAGCCCCGCAGGTCCAGCACTCACGGACATACGTGGCTGTCTCGTGAGTTTGGTTTGGTCTTTTGTTTCCCATCAGAGGCTATCTTTCCGTTTTCTACCCCGTAGATTTAGTGTGTGTGTGTGTGGAGTGAGTGTGTAAGACCATGGTAATACCGGATAATTCTCCGTTAGGATGTTTATTAAAGCATTGGAAAAGTGCGGGATATTTTCAGAGTATGAGTAAAAGTCGATTTATAGATTATTGTACGAATTGGTGGCCACAATATGAGTATGATGGACCCCGGTGGCCTGAACACGGAAGTTTAGATCCGGGTGTTATAGGTCCATTAATGAGATATTGTTAAGAACTTGAAAAATGGGATGAAGTACCATATGTTGATCTATTTTATGATATACGTAATCATCCAGATATGCAGAGAGAATGTGGAATGTTGTTGGTACATCCCGAAAAAAAGATAAAACAAAACGTGGAGGATGTGTAGGTAATAAGAAGTGTATGACTTGTTTGGCAATACAAAATTCAATAAGAGAGCCAGAGGAGGTATCACTTTTAGCATCACCGACGGCCCCTGTGATGTCCGATATAGATGCAGGGGACGATAGTGATACTGATAGTATTAAGGCGGTAAAACCGTCAGAATCAATTAATACTGGAGCGATCCAGATTAAGTTAACACCGAAGGGTTCGCCAGGGCATTCATCATGCCCAAGACAAGCGCAACGAACCCCAATTGCACAGAGAACAAGACAAGGGAGGAAGGAACAAGAGCAAAACAGTAAAGTATTATTAGCCCCTTTACGAGAGGCAATTTCGGGGACTGATAAAGTATATGGGAAAGTTCCTTTTTCCCCAGGAGATTTAGTAATTTGGAAGCAATCAGCTGGAAAGTGTACAATAATAGGGAAAAAAAAAAAAAAAAAAAAAACAAACCACAAAGAGAAATCAGGCAGGATTATTAGCAATGTTACAACGAGTAAATCAAGGAATAAGAGGCAGAAGTAGAGGACGAGGTCGAGGAGGATACAGGGTAGGAGGCATGCGGGGAATACCTCAAAATCAGCTAGGGATAAATCAGTGTGCGTTTTGCAGACAACAGGGACATTGGAAAAATGAGTGCCCAGTGAAAATGAATTTGGCCCAGCAGGCTTCAGTAGGAGGAACACCAATGGCAGAAACAATGATGTTAGGACATTTGGGGCAACATAGTAGCTGACTAAGTGATGGATTAAAAGTGACAACAGAAATTGATGGGGAAGAGAAACAATTATTGGTAGATACTGGGGCAACTTATTCTGTTTTAAATACTTGTTTAGGAAAGATAGGAGATACGATGATAACTGTGGTAGGAGCTACAGGAAAAACAGAGCAACGGCCCTTTCTGCGGCCATTGCATCTAAATTTTAGGGGTAAAGAATTAGATCATGAATTTCTCTATGTACCGGATTGTCCTACATCTTTGTTAGGACGAGATTTATTGTCAAGATTTAATGCTAAAATAATATTTGAAAATGGAAAAGCTAAGTTGCAGATACCTGAGGAAGAAATAGCTAGAATATTTATAGTAAAAGAAATAGCTAATACAACAATACCAATAGAGGTAGAAAACGCTGTAGTACCATGGGTATGGGAGACACAAGTACCGGGATTAGCGAAAGCAGCAAAACCTGTCATAGTAGAATTGAAAGAAGGTGTCCAACCGGTAAGAGTTAGACAATATCCTATACAGTTAGAAGCTAGGAAAGGGGTAGCACCATTAATTGCAAAATTTTTGATGCACAGTGTGTTAGAAGAATGTGAATCTGAATATAATACACCAATATTTCCTATAAGAAAACCTAACGGAGATTATAGGTTAGTTCAAGATTTAAGAGCTGTAAACGAAATAGTTAAAGATATACATCCAGTAGTAGCAAATCCTTATACATTGTTAACATCTGTGGCAGAACAATTTAGATACTTTTCTGTAATTGATTTAAAAGATGCTTTCTTCTGCATCCCATTGGCATTACAA
>NW_027118655.1:35085-55626 GCF_036417845.1 Apteryx mantelli | reverse complement strand
TGTGTGGCCCCACCCCCCAGCATTGAGGCCACGCCCTCAGGACAAGACCACGCCCACAGGAGTTGGCCACACCCCCTATCATTAACCACGCCTCCCAGCATTAACCCCACTTCCCCCAATCCTCACTGCGACTGTGCAACCTCTCCCTATGGCCAAAACTCGCAGTGAGGCCCCACCCCCCCGGGGCGAGGCCACATCCCCATCACAGGCCACGCCCCCATACCCAGGCCACTCCCCCAGACCCGAGGCTACGCCCCCTAAGCCTGCTTCCACTATCTCCATCCTCGCCATAGCTCCCCATCCTCTCCCTAAGGCCATCTCTTACAGTGAGGCTCCACCCCCATGGGTGAAGCCCCGCCCCCATGGGGGGCAAGGCCCCGCCCCCTAGACCCCCAAACCACGCCCCCAAGTTTATCTCCACCTCCTCCCATCCTCACCATAGCACCCCACCCGCTCTCTATGGCCACCCCTCGCAGCCAGGCCCCGCCCCCCATATTTAGGCCCCGCCCCAGGCCTAGACCACGCCCCCAGACCCCCGACCACGCCCCCTAAGGCTGTCTCCACTATTTCCATCCTCACTGTAGCTCCCCACCCTCTTCCTATGGCCACCCCTTGCAGCGAGGCTCCACCCCCACATGTGAAGCCCCACCCCCTTGGGGGCAAGGCCCGCCCCCAAGCCTATGACCCGCCCCCAGGCCCCAAGCCACGCCCCCAAGTCTATCTTCATCTCTCCCCATCCTCACTGTAATTTTCTACTCTTCTCCTATAGCCACCCCTCACAAGGAGGCTCCACCCCCATGGGTGAAGCCCCGCCCCCATGGGTGAAGCCCCGCCCCCATGGGTGAAGCCCCGCCCCCAGGCCTATCTCCCTCACTGTAGCTCCCCACCCTCTCCTACGGCCACCCCTCGCAGTGAGGCCCCACCCCCACGGGTGAAGCCCCACCCCCATGGGGCAGGCCCCGCCCCCCGAGGCCCCGCCCACCTGGAGGGGGGACTGCAGGTAGTCCTCATAGCCGCGGGCGAAGAGCTCGTAGGCGGAAGGGGGGGGCCGGTTCTGGCTGAGGTACTCGAGGTACTGCAGGTAGGCGCCGAGGGGCTTGGCGCCGTGCCGGGGGGCGCCCCACACCACCAGCTGCACCTCCAGCTGGGGGGCAGAGACACGGGGGGGGTCACGGCTGCCCCACGGCCGCCCCCAACCTCCCCACCGGGAAGGGAATGGGGGGGGGGGGGATCAGGGGCTGCCCACACCACCAGCTGCACCTCTAACTGTGGGGGGGGGGGACACGGGGGGGGTCAGGGCTGCCCCATGGCTGCCCCACGGCGTCCCCCCACCCCTCAGCGACACCCTGCCCCACAGCGACCCACACAAGGGCTTGGGGCCGCCCCGAGGCCCCCCCCCCCCACCCCAGCATTAACAATGGGGGGTCGAGGCCGCCCCACGGCCTGCCCCATGGCGTCCCCCACCCCCCGGCCCCACGGCGTGTCCCCCCACACACACACCTTGAGGAGGCGGAAGACGAGGCGCTGGTGGGGCCGGGAGAGCACGGGGAAACCCTTCTTGTTGGTGAGGAAGACGCCGGTGGGCAAGATGGCCGCCTTCACCGGCTCCCCCAGCCACCGGTCGATGGCCGCCGCCGACGGCAGGTCCGCCCCCACCTCTAGGGCTGAGGGGAGAAGAAGGGGGGCGGGTCAGCAAGCCACGCCCACCCCAGCGCGAGCCACGCCCACCACGTGCAAGCCACGCCCCCTCCAATGGGGCTCCCCCCCCCCCCCGCCAGCCTGTGGCTGCCCATTCACTCCCTGGCGGCCGCCTGGGCATGAGAGGGGGGCGGGGTCATCAAGCCACGCCCACCACCTTGTAGCCACGCCCCCTCCAATGGGGCTCCCCCCCCCGCCAGCCCATGGCTGCCCATTCACTCCCTGGCAGGCAGCTGCAGCGCCCAGGCTCCGCCCACCCCTCTCCCTGGGTGATGGCCACGCCCCCTCTGCCCTCCCCAAGCCCCGCCCCCTCTGCCCCCCAAGCCCCGCCCACTCAGCCTCACCTGCAATGCTGTGGTGCCCCCCCCCCACAGGCCGGGCTGTGAGCCCGCCCACAGGGCTCTGGCCACGCCCACAGGGCTATGGGACACGCCCACGGTGTCATGGCCTCGCCTACCTGTCCCCCCATTGGCCACGCCCCCTCATTCCCCTGCCCCTATTTTCAGGGTTTTATCATCTATCTTTTCTTCCTTTAAATAACACAGTTGTAGGCTGTGGCCCCGCCCCCTAGTCCCTGGCCCCGCCCCCACGCCCTTGATCCCGCCCCTAGCCCCTGGCCCCGCCCCCTAGCTCCCCTGCTCTTATCTCCAGGGTTCTGTCCATTTGCTAGGTACCACCCTTGGGTCTGTGGCTCCGCCCCCCAGGCCTTGGCTCCACCCCAGTGCCTTGGCCCCGCCCCCGAGGTGTAAGACCCGCCCCCGGTCCCTAGCCCCGCCTCCTTGCTCCACTATCTCTACATTTAGGTTTTTGCACTACTGTCACTTCTGCTAAATACCTCGCCCCCTGGTCCCTGGCCCCGCCCCCATGCTTAGCCCCGCCCCCTGGGCCCTTGGTCCCGCCCCCTGGTCCATGACCCCACCCCCAGGCCTTAGCCCCGCCCCCTTGCTCCACTACCCCTAGTTCCAGGACACCGTCTCCTCCCGCTAGGTGCCGCCCCTGGGTCTGTGGCCCCGCCCCCAGGCTTTGGCTCCACCCCAGGGCCTTGGCCCCTCCCCCCGGCCGTGGCCCCGCCCCCACTCACCCACGCCCACCCGCTTGTTGTAGTCGCAGAGGGTGCGGAAGTTGTGCCACCTGCAATGGGGGGGGGGGGAAGGTTGGGGGGCCGGGGCTGCCCCACGGCTGCCCCATAACCAGCCCCAACAACTCCCCCCCCGGCTGCCCCCGACCCCCAAATACCCCCTAGGGATCATCCCAGACCCCCAAGTGCCCCACATGCCCCCCCAGAGGCCCCCAAATACCCCCCCCCCCCGGGCTGCCCCACAGACCCCCAAATCCCCCCCCAGGGATCATCCCAGACCCCCAAATACCCCCCCAGAGACCCCCCCCAGCCCCCCAGAACCCCCCCCAGGGCCCCATATATCCCCCCCAGCCCCCCCAGAACCCCCCCAGGGCCCCATATATCCCCCCCAGGCCCCCCAAATACCCCCCCGGGGACCCCCCCAGGCCCCCATATCTCCCCCCTAGGACCCCAAATACCCCCCCAGGGACCCCCCCCACCCCCCCAAATACCCCCCAGGACCCCATATCTCCTCCCCCCAGGACACCAAATACCCCCCCAGGGACCCCCCCAGCCCCCCAGGGGCCCTCCAGGGCCCCATATCTTCCCCCCTGACCCCCAAATACCCCCAGGGACCCCCCAGACCCCCAAATACCCCCCCGGGGACCCCCTCACCCCCCCAGGACCCCCCCACCCCCCCCAAGAGCCCCCCAGGACCCCATATCTTCCCCCCCAGGCCCCCAAATACCCCCCCAGGGCCCCATATCTCCCCCCCAGGGCCCCAAATACCCCCCCGGGACCCCCCCAGGGCCCCATATCTCCCCCCCAGACCCCCAAATACCCCCCCAGGGCCCCATATCCCCCCCCCAGACCCCCAAACACCCCCCCGGCCCCCCAACCCCCGGCGGGGGGGCTCACCAGAGCCAGGTGCGCTCCTCGGCGGCCCCCTCGGGCCCCCCCCCGAGGGCCTCGTTGCCGATGGCGTCGTCCCGCGCGTCCTCGGGCGCCTAGCAGCGGCACCCGCACCCAGAACTGGGCGCCCAGTCACTCCCAGTGACCCCCCCCGGGCCTCCCAGTGGCTCCCAGTACCTCCAGTGACCCCCAACGCCCCTCCCAGTACCCCCCCAGTCACTCCCAGGGCCTCCCAGTGACCCCCAACGCCCCTCCCAGGGCCCCCCCCGCGCCCCCAGTAACTCCCAGTACCTCCCAGTGACTCCCAGTGACCTCCAATACCCCTCCCAGTGCCCCCCCGGCACCCCCAGTGACTCCCAGTACCTCCCAGTGACTCCCAGTAAGCCCACAAGGCCCCCAATACCCCTCCCAGGGCCCCCCCCGCGCCCCCAGTGACTCCCAGTACCTCCCAGTAACTCCCAGTGACTCCCAATAACCCCCCTGGGCCTCCAGTAACTCCCAGTAACCCCCAGTGACTCCCAGTACCTCCCAGTGACCCCCAATACCCTCCCAAGGCCCCCCCCGTGCCCCAGTGATTCCCAGTACCTCCCAGTGACTCCCAGTACCTCTCCCAGGGCCCTCCCTGGCACCCCCAGTGACTCCCAGTACCTCCCAGTGACTCCCAGTGACCCCCCCGGGCCTCCCAGTGACTCCCAGTACCTCCCAGTGACCCCCAATATTCCTCCCAGGGCCCCCACGGCACCCCCAGTGATTTCCAGTACCTCCAGTAACTCCAGTAAGCCCACAAGGCACCCAATACCCCTCCCAGTGCCCCCCAGTCCCCTCAATCCCCATCCCAGTGGCTCCCAGTGCCCCCCAGTCCCCTCAATCCCCATCCCAGTGGCTCCCAGGGCCCCCAGTGCCCTCAATCCCCATCCCAGTGGCTCCCAGGGCCCCCAAGTGCCCTCCCAGTGGCTCCCAGCGCCCCCAGTGCCCCCCCCCGGCTCACCATGGCGCTGTGGTGGCCGGTGTGGATGTGGGCGCAGAGCACCCGGGCCAGGTTGGGGTTGTCGGCTTGCGTCAGGGGCCGAGGAAAGCGGGGAGCCCCAGGTAGGCGCCGAAATTCAGCTCCTGCAGCATCGCCTGGGGGGGGGGGGGGACGGGGGGGGGGGCGACCCACGTCAGCGGGGGGCCCCGAATCCCCCCCCCCCCCCCCCACACACACACCCCAAAGCCCCCCGATTTCGGCGCTCACTGCCTCCGAGTTGCGGCGCACGTGCTCCAGCGGCGAGTCGGGCCGGATCCAGGGCGACAGTTTTGCCCACGATGAGGGTGTTCCAGTCTGGGGGCAGGGGGGGCACAAATCGGCGCTATGGGGCGCCCCACGGCGCTCTGGGGGGTCCCTGGGGTGCCCTAAAGTGCTATGGGGGGTCCCTGGGGTGCCCCACGGCCCTTTGGGGGGGCTCTAGGGGTCCCACTGGGTCCTTTGGGGGCCCCCGGGGGCGCCCCACGGTGCTATGGGGGGGCTCTGGGGGTCCCATTGGGCCCTTTGGGGGTCCCTGAGGCGCCCCACGGCGCTATGGGGGGGCTCTAGGGGTCCCATTGGGTCCTTTGGGGGTCCCTGAGGTGCCCCACGGCCCTTTGGGGGGGCTCTAGGGGTCCCATTGGGTCCTTTGGGGCCCCCGGGGTGCCCCATGGTGCTATGGGGGGGCTCTAGGGGTCCCATTGGGCCCTTTGGAGGTCCCTGAGGTGCCCCACGGCGCTATGGGGGGGCTCTAGGGGTCCCACGTGGCCCTTTGGGGGTCCCCGGGGCGCCCCACAACCCCTCGGGGGGCTCCGTTCCGGCCCTTCCCCCCCACACACCACCCAAGGGCGCCCGGGGGTCAGAGATCAGAGGTCGGGGGGGAGGTTAGAGGTCGGGGGCGGGGGGGGGTCAGAGGTCTCACCGCGGCCGGAAAGCAGCAGGTCAGAGCGGGTCTGAGGCCCCGGGCGGCTTCGGGCCGGTTCGATCCCGAATTCCCGCCGGTACCGGGGGTGAAAAACCGGCATGCACAGGAAGTCGAACCTGCGGCGGGGCAAGGGGCAAAGGTCAAGGGTCAGGGGTCAGCGGGGGTCAAGGGGGCACCGGGGCCTCCCCTCCACGTGGTCACACCCCCCCCCCCCACAAGGCCCGGGATGGCGGGAATTGGGGGGGGGGGGGAAGCGCTCACCCCTGCCGGGCTACGGCGCCCAGGGTTCCGGCCACTTCGGGAACGCAGCTGAGGTCGCGCCCGCTGGAGACGCGCGCGGTCCCGGCCGCCCCCGGCCCCGCCACCGCCGCCGCCGCCATCGCTGCTGCTGCTGCCGCTGCCGCCGTCAGTCTGGCCCCGCCTTCCCCTTCGCTGCGCGCGCGCGCGCGCACGACGCAGCCAATCCCCGCGCGCGGGCCCGCCCCGCCGGGCCCGCCCCGCCGCGCCGCAGCAATCGCCGCACGCGCCTGCCCCGCAGGGTCCGCCCTGCCGCGCCGCAGCCAATCCCCGCGCCGCCGCTGTCAGACCCGCTCTCCCCCCCTCCCCTCGGGCGGCCCGCCAATCGCGCGCCGCCCGCGTTGCCACGGCGACGGTCCCGCCCCCCCCCCTCCTCCGCGGGGTAGCCCGCCAATCGCGCGCCACCCGTGTTGCCACGGCGACGGTCCCGCCCCCTCATAACCCCACCCAGCGGGGCGGCCCGCCAATCGCGTGCTGCCCGCGTTGCCCCGGCGACGGTCCCGCCCCCCTCACCCCCCCCCACCCAGCGGGGCGGCCCGCCAATCGCGCGCTGCCCGCGTTGCCACGGCGACGGTCCCGCCCCCTCACCCCCCCCACCCAGCGGGACAGCCCGCCAATCGCACGCCGCCTGTTCCCACCCCCCGAGGCCCCGCCCCCGCCTCCCCGCGTGGCCCCGCCCCTTCACGCCAGCCCACCAATCCCCGCACAGCCTGCTCCTTAGCCACGCCCCCTTCCTCCACACACACACAGAGGCAGAAAGGGTTGGTGCAGGCGCCTTTATTGGGGGTCGTCGGTGGGGTCACGGGGGCGGGGCCAGGGCCAGGGGGCGGGGCCACCAGGTCCCAGCCGGGGTTGTGGGGGGGGGGGTCGCAGGTCGTGGCTGGGGTCAGAGTTCACGACCCGGAGCCGCAGCTTGCGGGAGAGGGGTGGGGGGTCACGGCCCAGCTCGTGGAGGTCGGGGGTCGTCGCCAGGGTCGTGGGGTCATCGCCGAGGTCGTCGCCGCGGTTGTCACCGGGATCACGGGGTCGTCGCCGGGGTGGCAGGGTCGTCGCCATGGTCGTTGGGTCGTTGCCGAGGTCGTTGCCCACGGCCGTCACCGGGGTCACGGGGTCGTCGCCGGGGTCGTCGCCGGGGTCGCGAGACCGTTGCTGGGGGTCGTTGCTGGTGTCGCATTGTTGGGGTCATGGGGCCATCGCTGGTGTTGCCGTAGGGTCGTGGCCGAGGTTGTCGCCGTGGTCGTCACGAGGTTGTCGCTGGGTCGTCGCCGTGGCCGTTGCCGGGGCCGTCACGAGGTTGTGGCTGGGGTCAGGGGTTGTCGCCAGGGCCGTCACCATGGTTGTTGTGGGGGTTGTCGCGGGGGCCGTGGTCGTCACCGGGGCCATCGCCGGGGTCAGGGGTCGTCGCGGGGTGCGTCGCCGTGGTCATCGCCAGGGCCGTTGTTGGGGTCAGGGGTCATCACCGGGGTCGTCATGGGGGTCGTTGCCAGGGCCGTTGCCGGGGTCAAGGGTCGTCACGGGGGTCATTGCCGTGGTCGTCGCCATGGTCGTCGCCGTGGCCGTGGCTGGGGTCAGGGGTCGTCGCCGGGGGCGGGGTCAGGGCCGGGGGGGCGGAGCCGGCGCAGGGCCCAGCGGCGCAGGCGGGCTGTGGTCGTTGCCGGGGTCAGGGGTCGTCGCCGTGGTTGTCGCCGTCGCCGCTGGGGGCGTGGCCGGGGGCGTGGCTGGGGGCGTGGCCAGGGGTCGTCGCCATGGTTGTCGCCGTCGCCGTGGTTGTCGTCGTCGTCGCTGGGGGCGGGGCCGGGGGCGGGGCCGGGGTCAGAGGTTGTCGCCGTGGTCGCCGTCGTTGTCGTCGTCGCCGGGGGCGTGGCCGGGGGCGTGGCCAGGGCCGGGGGGGCGGAGCTGGCGCAGGGCCCAGCGGCGCAGGCGGCCCCGCTGGCGCAGGCGGCCGTACTCTTGGGCCAGCGCCCCGAAGCCGGGCCCCAGCGCCCCGAAGGCCCCCAGCGCCGCCCGCGCCGCCCCCCGCCTCCGCCGCCGCCCGCCCAGCGCCCCCTCCAGCGCCGCCCTGCCGCGGGGGGAACAGGGACGTCACCCCCGCGCGCTAACGACACGCTAACGACACGCTAACGGCACGCTAACGACACGCTAATGACACACTAACGACGCCCCAGCGCCCCCTCCAGCGACGCCCTGCCATGGGGGGAACGGTGATGTCACCCCCGCGCGCTAATGACGCACTAACGACACGCTAACGACACGCTAACGACACGCTAACGACACCCCAGCGCCCCCTCCAGCGACGCCCTGCCGCGGAGGGGGGGGACATGCGCTAATGACACGCTAACGACACGCTAACGACATGCTAATGAAACATTAATGACACACTAACAACACACTAACGACATGCTAACGACACACTAACGACACACGCTAAAGACATGCTAATGAAATGCTAATGATACACTAATGACACACTAACAACACACTAACGACACGCTAATGACACACTAACGATACGCTAAAGACATGCTAAATGAAATGCTAACGACACACTAATGACACACTAACGACACACTAACGACACGCTAACGACGCTCCCGACACATGCGCCCAGGCGCTGACGCCGGGCTGATGACACGCTAATGGACATGCCCCACATGCTAATGACACACTGATGACACAGCCACACGCTAACGACACGCTAACGACACGCTGACGACACGGTAAACAGCACCGCACCAGCGCCGCTCTGTGTGGGGGGGGGGGAAGCGGCGCCGTCACCCCCGGGACGCCCCCACGCCCTAACGACACGCTAACGACATGCTAACGACACACCTGCATGCTAACGACGTGCTAACGACACAACTGATGAGACAAGCACATGCTAATGACATGCTAATGACACGCTAACAGCACAATAACGACACACTCACGCTAACGACGCACACCGCGACGCCCCCACGACGTGCCCACGCACCAACAACACGCTAATGAACACGCTAACGACACGCTAACGACACGCTAACGACACACCCGCGACGCCCTGACGACCGCCCCCACGCCTAAACGATGCGCCAACATGCTAATGACACGTTAACACGCAAGCAGCACACCAACATGCCAAGACGCTAATGACGTGTTGACGACGCCCCCCGCGACGCCCCTGCGCCCTAACGATGCCCTAACGACACGCTAATGACACCCCCGCACGCTAACAACACCCCCCGTGACGCGCTGACATGCTAATGACATGCCAATGACATGCCAACACACCAATAACACACACCAATGGCGTGCCAACATGCCAATGACACGCTAACGACATGCCAACAACAGGCTAATGACACAGCAATGACGCACTAACGACACAGCAACATCACGCTAATGGCACGGCAATGATGCACTAATGACACGCTAATGACACAGCAATGACACAGCATTGACACACTAATGACATGCCAATGACATGCTAATGACATGCTAATGACACAGCAACACACTAATGGCACGCTAATGACACACCAATAACACAGCATTGGCACACTAATGACATGTTAATGACACACCAATGACTCAGCAGTGACACACTAATGGCATGCTAATGACATGCTACTGACACATTAATGACACACCAATAACATACTAATGGCATACCAATGACAGAACATTAACACCCTAATGACACGCTAATGACACAGCAATGACACAGCAATGACACAGCAATGACACAGCAATGACACACTAATGACATGCCAATGACATGTTAATGACATACTAAAGACACACCAATGACACAGCAGTGACACACCGATGACACACCAATGACATACTAATGACATACCAATGACACACCAATGACACGCCAATGACACACCAATGATGCACTAACGATTGCGTCAATGATGTGCCCGTAGCACAGCAACGACACGCCAATGATGCACCAATCACGTGCCCATGATGTGTGCCAGTAACATGCCAATGACATGCTAATGACATGCTAATGACATGTTAATGACATGCCAGTGGCATACCGAAGATATTATTAACGACACACCAATGACATGCCGATGACACGCCACCGACATGGCAACGATGGAGCAATCACGTTACCGATGACATGCCAATGACACGCCAACAGCATGCTAATGGCACACCAATAACATGCCAGTGACATGCCAACGACGCACCAGTCACATGGCAATGACAGGCCAATGACGCGGCAAGAAGGCGGCAAGGACGTGCCAATGACTGCGCCAACAACGCGGCAACATCACCCTGGCGTCGCACTAACGACACGCTAATGACATGCCAATGACACACCGGTGACGTGCTGATGACACACCAACGACACGGCAACGATTGCACCAATGACACGTCAATAACACGTCAACGATGGGCCAGCAACATGCTAATGACACATCAATGACATGTCAGTGACCTGGCACCAACACGCCAATGACATGCCAATGACATGCCAGTGACATGGCAACGATGCACCAATGACACGCCAATAACACGTCAACGATGGGCCAGCAACATGCTAATGACACATCAATGACATGTCAGTGACCTGGCACCAACACGCCAATGACATGCCAATGACATGCCAGTGACATGGCAACGATGCACCAATGACACGCCAATAACACGTCAACGATGGGCCAGCAACATGCTAATGACACATCAATGACATGTCAGTGACCTGGCACCAACACGCCAATGACATGCCAATGACATGCCAGTGACATGGCAACGATGCACCAATGACACGCCAATAACACGTCAACGATGGGCCAGCAACATGCTAATGACACATCAATGACATGTCAGTGACCTGGCACCAACACGCCAATGACATGCCAATGACATGCCAGTGACATGGCAACGATGCACCAATGACACGCCAATAATAACACGTCAATGATGGGCCAGCAACATGCTAATGACACATCAACGACATGCCAATGGCCTGGCACCAACACGCCAATGACATGCCAGTGACACGCCAATGACACGGCAACGATGCACCAATGACATGTGAATGACACACCAAAGACACGCCAAAGACACGCCAATGATGGGCCAGCAACATGCTAATGGCACATCAGCGACGTGCCAACGACACGCCAGCGACACGCCACCGACACGCCGCCCTGCCGGGCCACGCCAAGGCCCCGCCACCGCCAGCCAGGGCGAGGACGCGCCGCGGCCCCGTCCCGCGACGGTGGTGGTGGGGGGGACATGCGGGGGGGGGGACACGCGGGGGGGGGGGACACGCGGGGGGGGACACGCAGGGGGGGGGACACGCGTGGGGACGCGTGGGGACACGCGTGGGCACCCACCGGATGAGGCGATGCGCCTCCACCTTCTCGGGCGGGTAGGTGTCCAGCAGCAGCGTCAGCTCCTCCAGCCTGCGGCGGGGACGCGGAGGGGACACGGGGGGGACATGGGGACCCGTGAGGGGACACGGAGGGGACACGGGGACGCGTGAGGGGACGTAGAGGGGACACGGGAACCCGGAGATGACACGGGGACCCGTGAGGGGACATGGGGACGTGGGGGGGGGACATGGGGACCCGTGAGGGGACCCAAAGGGGACGCGGGGACGCGGAGGGGACGCGGGGACCCGCAAGGTGATGTGGGGACGTGGAGGGGACACAGGGACGCAGAGGTGACATGGTGACACAGGGACCCATGAGGGGACGCAGAGGGGACGCGGGGACACGGAGGTGACATGGGGACCCATGAGAGGATGCAGAAGGGACGCGGGGACACGGAGATGACATGGGGACGCGGAGGGGACACGGGGACCCGTGAGGGGACATGGGGACGTGGGGGGGGACATGGGGACCTGTGAGGGGATGCGGAGGGGACACGGGGACACGGAGATAACACAGGGACCCATGAGGGGACACGGGGACCCGTGAGGGGACATGGAGGGGATGTGGGGACATAGGGGGGACACAGGGACCCGCAAGGTGACGTGGGGACACGGAGGGGACATGGGGACGTGGGGGGGGGACACGGGGACCCGTGAGGGGACGCAGAGGGGACACGGGGACACAAAGATGACACGGGGACCCGTGAGGGGATGTGGGGACCTGTGAGGTGACGCGGGGGCGCAGAGGGGACGCGGGGACCCATGAGGTGACATGGGGACGCGGAGGGGACGTGGAGACGTGGAGGTGACACGGGGACCCGTGAGGTGATGCAGGGGGGGATGTGGGGACCCGCGAGGTGACATGGGGACCCGCAAGGTGACGTGGGGACATGGAGGGGACACGGGGACATGGGGGGGATGCAGGGACACAGGGAGGGGACACGGGGACCCGCAAGGTGACACGGGGACACAGAGGCGACTCGGAGGGGACTCGGGGACCCGCAAGGTGATGTGGGGACCCGCGTGGTGACACGGGGACGCAGGGGGGGGGGACACAGGGACGCGGGGACACGGGCACGCGGGGACATGCGCGGACACAGGGACGTTCGGGGATGCGGGGAGGTGACGCGAGGATGCTCAGGGGCACAGGGAGGTGACACAGGGAGGCGGGGAGGGGACACGGTGACAGGGAAGCGATGGGGGGACGCGGGGAGGTGACATGAGGATGCAGGGACACAGGGAAGTGGCACAGGGACGCAGGGACACAGGGAGGCGACGTGGGGACGCGGGGACACAGGGAGGTGACACTGGGATGCGGGGAGGTGACACGGGGATGCAGGGAGGGGACACAGCGACAGGGAGGTGACACAGGGATGTGGGGGGGTGACGTGGGGACATGAGAACACGGGGAGGCAACACAGGGACACGGGGACGTGGGAAGGTGACACAGGAACACGGAAACACGGGGAGGCGACGTGGGGACGCGGGGACACAGGGAGGCGACACAGGGAGGCGGGGAGGTGACACGGGGACGCAGGGACACGGGGAAGCGACGTGGGGACATGGTGAGGGGACATGGCGACAAGGAGGTGACGCGGGGATGCAGAGACCCACAAGGTGACGCGTGGAGGTGGGGAGGCGACGTGGGGACGCGGGGACACAGGGAGGCGACACAGGGACGTGGGGACACGGAGATGGGGGGAGGTGACGCGGGGACGCGGGGAGGTGACACGGGGACGCAGGGACGCAGGGAAGCGCCCCGGGGACAGACGGACGGACGGGGAGAGGGGGGAGGCGCCGCGGGGGACGCCGAGCGCTGGCCCGGGGACACCCGCTCGCCGCGGCCCCGTGCCCGGGTGGGGGTGGGGGGGGGGGGGAGGTGACACACGGGTGACACGTGGGTGACACACGCGGGGGGGTGACGGCGACCTCACCGGATCTTGAGGAGGGTGGCGGCGCCCTTGGCCTCCAGGTAGGCGGCGCGGCGGCGGCTCAGCGCCTCGGCCGCCCCCGGGAGCCGCGCGCGGCCCAGCAGCCCCAGCAGCGCCGCGCAGCGCCCCAGCGCCTGCCGGCCACACGCCTGTGACACGCCTGCGACACGCCTGCGACACGCCGCGACACGCCGCGACACGCCGCGACACGCTATGACATGCTATGACACGCGGCGACGCGGGCGACGGGCTGCGGCGCGCTGGGACCCGCCGTGAGGCGTGCGCGCGGGGCACACGGGACGCGGGGTGACGCGCCACGGCGTGCTGTGACGCGCCACGGCGCGCGTGCGACACGCTACGGCCTGCCGTGACACGCGCGTGACATGCTATGACGTGCACGTGAAGTGCTATGACACACACGTGATGCTATGGCACACACGACACGCTACGGCACACGTGTGACACGCTATGACCTGCTGTGACACGCATGACACGCTATAGCACACATGTGACGCACTATGACACACACACGACATGCTGACATGCACGTGACATGCTATGACATGCATATGACATGCCATGGCTTATATGACATACTATGGCACACGCGTGGCATACCATGACATGCCGCAACACGCGTGCGGCACGCTGTGACACACCTGACACGTGCGCGATGCTGTGACACGCTGACACTCAACACGCATCATGCTCTATGGCGCTTGCGTGACGTGCTACGACACGCCACAACGTGTGGCACCATGACACACGCTCGACACAGCACGACACGCATGTGACACGCTACAGCACGCGACAACGCAGTACGGCACGCTATAACGCGTGTGACGTGACCCGCTATGACGTGCGTGGCGCTATGACGTACACGCAACACGGCCCGACACGTGACACTGCGGCACGTGACAACACAGTACGGCATGCCACGGCATGCGCATGATGTGCGTGTGACATGCTATGACATGCTGTGACCTGTGTGACGCTATGACACGCACGTGACACAGCATGACATGCGTGATATGCTACCGCATGCCATGACGCACTACAGCATACCATGACACGCGTGTGCGATGTGTGTGACACACTATGACACGCTATGACGTGTGTGACGCCATGACACACATGCGACATGGCATGACACGCGTGTGACACACTACAGCATGCCACAACGCAATACGGCATGCCATGACACGTGTGTGACATGCAATAACATGTTATGGCCCGTGTGTGACGCTATGACGTGCACGTGACATGGCAGGACACGCGTGTGACACGCTACAGCATCTGACAACGCTGCACTGCACGCCATGACATGCATGTGGCACACGATAACCTGCGTGTGACACGCTACGGCACGCGTGTGACACGCTACGGCACGCGTGCGACACGCTACGGCACGCGGCCCCACCTGGGGATAGGCCTCCCGCTGCCGCTCCAGCAGCTCCGCCAGCTCCCGGCTCCGGGCCCGGGCGGCGCCCAGACGCTGCCGCTCGCCCGCCAGCGCCTCGCTGACGTCGCCCGTGACATCAGCGATGACGTCACCGCTGACGTCACCGCCAGGAGCGCTGCCAGCGCCGCCGCCGTGGTAACCGCGCAGCTCCCGGGCCTCGTCGCGCAGGCGCCGCTCCAGCTCCGGCAGCAGCCGGGCCCGGAGCTGCGCCCGATCCTGCGGGAAGAGGGAAGGGGAGGAGGGAGGGGGGGGGTCCCGGACGCCTGGGCCCCTCGTGGGGGAGGGGAGGGGGGCGGGGACGCACCTGGGCGGGGGGGGGCGGGGGCGGGGCCGGGCCGCGGCGCAGCTCCGCCAGATCCAGCGTCCGCTCCAGCGCCGCCGGGAACTGGGGGGGGAAAGGATGGGCGGGAGCGTTCCCAGCATGCCCCGGGGTTGGCGTCGCCCTTCCCAGCATGCTCTGGGATTGGCAGGAGCGTTCCCAGCATGCCCCGAGGTTGGCATGACCCTTCCCAGCATGCTCTGGGGTTGGTGAGACCCTTCCCAGCATGCCCTGGGGTTGGCGGGACCCTTCCCAGCATGCCCCGGGGCTGGCAGGACCCTTCCCAGCATGCTCTGGGGTTGGCGGGACCCTTCCCAGCATGCTCCAGGGTTGGCGTCACCCTTCCCAGCATGCCCCGGGGTTGGCAGGACCCTTCCCAGCATGCTCCGGGGTTGGCGTTGCCCTTCCCAGCATGCCCCGGGGTTGGCATCACCCTTCCCAGCACCCCCTGGGGTTGGCAGGGCCCTTCCCAGCATGCTCTGTGGTGAGCGTCACCCTTCCCAGCATGCCCTGGGGTTGGCGGGACCCTTCCCAGCACCCCCTGGGGTTGGCATCGCTCTTCCCAGCATGCTCCAGGGTTGGCAGGAGCGTTCGCAGCATGCTCTGGGGGTGACATGACTCTTCCCAGCATGCTCCGGGGGGTTGGGGGGAGCGTTCCCAGCATGCCCTGAGGCGGGGGGGGGGTGTTGGTGGGACCCTTCCCAGCATGCCCTGGGGCGGGGGTGGGGTTGGCGGGCCCCTTCCCAGCATGCTCCAGAGTTGACAGGAGCGTTCCCAACATGCTCTGCAGTTGACATGACTCTTCCCAGCATGCTCCGGGGGGTTGGGGGGAGCATTCCCAGCAGGCCGCAGGGCAGGGAGGGGGTTGGGGGGAGCGTTCCAGCATGCCCTGGGGCAGGGGTGTGGGCAGGACCCTTCCAGCATGCTCCAGGGTTGACAAGAGCGTTCGCAGCATGCTCTGGGGTTGACGTTACTCTTCCCAGCACGCTCCGGGGGGTTGGGGGGAGTGTTCCCAGCATGCCCCGGGGCAGGGGGGGGTTGGCAAGACCCTTCCCAGCATGCCCCGGGGCGGGGGGGGCTCACCGCGTCGCCGGGGGGGTCGCAGGCGGCCTCGCGCAGCAGCCGCCAGACGCTGTCCCAGCGCAGCCAGGCCCCGCGCTGCGCCCGCAGCTCCGCCTCCGCCTGCGCCACCCCCCCCTGGCGTCACCTCCGCGTCCCCTCCCGCCTCCCCCCCCGTGTCCCTCGTGTCCCCCCACGTCTCCTCAGCCCCCCCCAGTCCCCTCCATGTCCCCCTCGCGTCCCCCCATCTCCCCCCTCTCCCGCGTCCCGTGACTCCGTGTCCCCTCACGGCCACCTCGCGTCCCCCCCACATCCCTCCAAGTCCTCGTCGTGTCCCCCCATGTTCCTCTGTCACCTCCCCATCTCCCTCCGTGTCCCCTTTCTCCCATGTCCCATGTCCCCCCCACGTCCCTCTGTCCTGTCACCCCCCATATCCCCCCGTCCCTCTGTGCCCCTTGTGTCCCCCCATGTCCCCCCCGTGTCCCCATGTTTCTCCATCCCGTGTCCCCCCCGTGTCCCCCCACATCCCCGTGTCCCATGTCCCCTCCGTGTCCCCCCCCCGTGTCCCCTGTGTCCCCCCCACCTGCTCGAGGCGCCGCCGCAGCCCCCGGCCGGGCCCCAGGGCGTCGCTGAGGCCCCACAGCAGCCGCCCCAGGCCCGGGGGAGCCCCGCCTGCGGGGGGGGAAGCTCGTTAACACCCCCGCTCGTTAACCACCCCCTCATTAACACCCCTCCCTCATTAACCACCCCCTCGTCAACCCCCCCAGCTCGTTAACCAGCCCCTCCCCCCCCCCGTTAACCCCCTTCCTACCCGGCAGCGGCAGCTCGGCGCCTAGCGGCCCCACGTCCAGCGCCATCGCCTGCAACGGGACACCGGGGGGGGGGTGTCACGCCAACCCCCTACCCATAATGCACCTGGGCAGGTCATGCCAACCCCCCCACCCATAATGCCCCTCTCCAGACGTCTGTTCCCCCCCTATAGGGCCCGTGTCCCCCCCCCATACGGCCCCCCCGGGGTCTCTTTCCCCTTATAGAGCCCGTGTCTCCCCCAAAATGACGTATTTCCCTCAGAAATGACATATTTCCCTCAGAAATGACACATTTCCCCCCCATATGACGTCTCCCGCCCCCCCCTCCCCACCGGCGCGGCCGTTACCCGCCGCGAGCCGCTCTCAACGGCTGCCCGAGTGCGCGCGCCGCGGCCTCAGCGCCGGAGCCCCGCCCCGCCTCCTTTCCGCGGGCCAATGGGAGCGCGGCGGGGCGGGGCGAAGCCGGTGGGAGCGGCCAATAGGGGGCGGGGAGAGGCGGGGCCCCGGGCCGTGCCGTGTTCGGAGCATGCGCAGTGAGTGTGTGTGGGGGGGGAGGCTTCCCGCCGCGCGGGCAGCGCGTGCGCAGTGCGGCGAGCGGCGGCGCCGCGAGGTGGAGCATGCGCAGTGCGGGGGTGGGGGGGGGGGCCGCGCAGTCCGCCATGCGCATGCGCAGTGAGGGGAAAACTCGCCGTGCGCAACGCGCATGCGCAGTGGGGGGGGAAACGCGCCGTGGCAACGCGCATGCGCAATGCAGGGGGCGCCGCCGCCGCCGCGCGGGAGCGTTCACTCTGGCCCCTAACGATGGCTACGCCAAAAGAAGAGCCCCAGGCATCCGGCGCAAGAAAGAGACGCTGCAATAAGGACTGTGCAAACAAGGGCTTCCTGCCCCCCCCGCTCACTCGTCCTTCTCCACCTTGACCTCCGCGAAGGCGCAGCTGGCAGTCGGGGGGGGGGGGGGGGCGTAGACCCGGTTGGGCTCGGCGGCATCGAGGCGGCGGCAGAGGCGGGTGAGGCGCCTGCGGGGACGTTGGGGACATCACGGACGCTGGGCATCTCCCGTGCACGTGTCCCATGCACACGTGTCCCCCCTGCACACGCGCCCCCTCCGCGCCGGCTCCCGCGGCCCCGGGAAGGATACACTGCGTGTGCACTGCTGCGTGTGCACCTCGGCGGGGCCCCAGCACACGCGTCACACACGGCAGCGGTGGTGGCGGTTCCCCCCCGGGGCCCCGCGCAGGTGCTGCCAGACACGGGGACGTGCACACGCCACGGTGCACACGGAACGGTGCACATGCCACGCACACGGTGCATTGCACACGCCACGGTGCACACGCCACGCACATAGCCGTGCACTACGCCAGCAAGATGGGGCGCTGCACGTGCCATGCACACGCCGTAGTGCACATGCCATGCACATGCTATGCACACGGTGCATTGCACATGCCACGCACACGCCATAGTGCACACGGCACAGTGCACACGCCATGCACACGGTGCGTTGCACGCGGTGCATTGCACATGCCATGCACACGCCAGCAGCACGGGGCACTGCACACGCCACAGTGCACACGGCACAGTGCACACGGCACAGTGCACACGCCCTGCACACACCATAATGCACACGCCCTGCACACACCACACACATGATGCCTTGCACACACACCAGCAACACAGGGCGCTGCACACGCCATGCACATGCCATAGCGCACATGCCACGGTGCACACGCCATGCACACGCCACGCACACGGCACATTGCACACAGTGCGTTGCACACGTCATGCACATAGCAGGGTGCACACACCACGCACACGCCACGCACACACCAGCAACACGGAGCATTGCACATGCCATGGTGCACACGCCACGCGCACGCCAGCAACACGGGACGCTGCACACAGCATGCACACGCCAGAGCGCACGGCCACGGTGCACACGCCACGCACATGCCACGCACATGTCAAACACGCCACAGTGCACACGCCAAGCACACGCCTCCCGGTGGCTGCACACGCGTGTCCCAACATCCCCCCCCCCAATTAACAACACTCATTAGCGGCACCATACACAGAGGCTTTATACGGAAAAAGAGGGGGAGCGGGGGGCGGGGCCGGCCAAGCCCCGCCCCCCCATTGCCCGCGGTGGGCGGGGCCGCAGCTCCAGGCGTCCATCATGGCGGCGATGACCAGGTCCTCGGCGCTGGAGATCCGTCACCTTGGTGGTCGTGGAGATCCATCACCCCTTGGACGTGGTCACGGAGATCCGTCACCCCCCCTTGGACGTGGTCACGGAGATCCGTCACCCGTCCTGGACGTGGTCATGGAGATCCGTCACCCCCCCACAAACCATCGAACCACGATGACCACGAAGAACCTTTCTCCCGTGGTTCCAACCCCTCAACCATGGTGGCCACCATGTTCTTGACCATGAAAATCCCTTATTTCCGTGGCTCTCGCCTCCCAACCATGGTGGCCACCATGTTCTTGACCACGAAGAACCTTTCTGCCGTGGTTCCAAGCCCTCAACCATGGTGGCCACCATGTTCTTGACCATGAAGAACCTTTCTCCCATGGTTCCAACCCCCCAACCATGGTGGCCACCATGTTCTTGACCATGAAAATCCCTTATTTCCGTTGTTCTCATCTCCAACCCTGGTGGCCACCACGTTTTTGACCATGAAGAACCTTTCTCCCATGGCTCCAACCCCCCAACCATAATAACCACCATGTTTTGACCACGAAGAACCTTTCTCCCATGGTTCCAATCCTTCAACCATAACCACCATGTTCTTGACCACGAAGAACCTTTCTGCCATGGTTCCAAGCCCTCAACCATGGTGGCCACCATGTTCTTGACCACGAAAAACCTTTCTCCCATGGTTCCAAGCCCTCAACCACGATAACCACCATGTTCTCGACCACGAAGAACCCTTCTCCCACGGTTCCAACCCCCCAACCACAATAACCACCATGTTCTTGACCACGAAGAACCTTTCTCCCGTGGTTCCAACCCCCCAACCATGGTGGCCACCATGTTCTTGACCATGAAAATCCCTTATTTCCATGGCTCTCATCTCCTAACTATGGTGGCCACCATGTTCTTGACCACGAAGAACCCTTCTCCCATGGCTCCAACCCTCCAACCATAATAACCACTATGTTTTTGACCACGAAGAACCTTTCTGCCGTGGTTCCAAGCCTTCAACCACGATAACCACCATGTTTTTAGCCACGAAGAACCTTTCTCCAATGGTTCCAACCCCCCAACCATGGCGGCCACCATGTTCTTGACCACGAAGAACCTTTCTCCCATGGTTCCAACACCTCAACCATGATAACCACCATGTTCTCGACCCCAAAAAACCTTTCTCCTGTGGTCTCACCTCCCAATCATGGTGGCCACCATGTTCTTGACCATTAAAATCCCTTATTTCATGGCTCTCATCTCCTAACCATGGTGGCCACCATGTTCTTGACCACGAAGAACGTTTCTCCCATGGTTCCAAGCCCTCAACCATGGTGGCCATCACATTCTTGACCACAAAGAACCTTTCTCCCATGGTTCCAATCCCTCAACCACAATAACCACCATGTTCTTGACCACGAAGAACCTTTCTGCCGTGGTTCCAAGCCCTCAACCATGGTGGCCACCATGTTTTTGACCATGAAGAACCTTTCTCCCATGGTTCCAAGCTCCA